>NC_080190.1:3840000-3847500 GCF_030028045.1 Hippopotamus amphibius kiboko | reverse complement strand
TCACGGGCAGCTTTGGAAGCAGCCGGTAAAACATGCCTGCCCTCCCTCCCCCCCTCCCTCCATGCCTGTGCTGGCTTGGAGCTGAGGTGAAACACAAATTGGGAAAATCGCCTTGATGGACCAAACCAACCATCACCTCTCAGGTCGGCACATGTGCAGCAGGAGCTGACCAGTGTGGATGTGGCCTGATTCATGGTGCCCCGTGTAAGTTTCTCAAAAGTAGATGCTTCTCTCAGTGACCGTGTTGTCACAGCTGCCATGCTCAGTGCACTTCTTTTCTCTCTCTCTCTCTCTCTCACATACACACACACACAGCTAATTAAAATGCATTGTGAAATTGGAGTGTATTCCAGGGTGTTTCTTCATTAGCTATTTTGGCTGCCCTCTACACCACATGCATCAAACTGAACACACACTTAGAAAGTGCAAGGGCCCCAAAGGTCACCCTGCCAATCACCTCGGTTCAAAGGGAGAACAAGGTCAGGGACGGGAAAGGACTTTCCCAAGGTCACAGGTTAGGAGAAGATGGGCTTCACCCTAGGGCTTGAGAGTCTAAATTCTGACCCCTCTCCATGCTGTCAAAATGTACATGGATACTCGTTTAAGTTCATTTGTGTTCCCCATATGCAAAGGGAAAAACAAAGACAATGGATTTTTACTCCAAGAGCTCATGGTCGCCCCTGAGACTGAGCCTTGAGAACAGGCTGCAATGCTACCCTCAGTCCCAAGTGGGCCGGGAAGAGGCTGGAGCAGGGGATGGCTCCAGCTCAGGAGCCCAGCAGGCAGCAGGGAAGACTGGTACAAGGTCAGGCCACGTGCCTGCTCTTGGCAGGAAGAACCTGCCTTCTACGTGGGAAAGGAACGTGCCACACGTCCTGGGGGAAGTGCCGGCAGCCTTTTCCATAAACATAAGATTCCCCTCCCGCTGGGTCTCTTCTGATGAGCAGCTGATGGAGAAGGCAAGACGTGCAGCCGACCCCTGGACTCACGGAAGGCCAGCGTGGTGCGGCTCCACAGCAGCCGGGACTGCGCCTGGCACCCCACCCAGACCTTGTTCTTCACACTAGTTCCCGGAAAGAAAGAGTCCGTATCCTGCTTGAAAGATGGGACAAAGTGACCCTAAGCCGCTTACCCAAGGACAGTAAGAGGTGGCGCATGCGACCCCTTGGCCCCAAGCACAGAGCCCTTTCCATGAGACCACGTGGACATACTCTAATCAGACACACTGCAGCCCGGAACCACACACCAGTCCCACGGGGCGTGCAAGTCGTGCGAGGCAGAGGCGTCAGGCGCTCTGGTAGCGGGCGATGTGTGAGCTCGAAGGCAACTTTTCCAAGTGAAATAAAAGCAATCTTTCACTGACATTATGTGTATTTTATAAGTGTATCATTTGTATGTATGTCATATTTTATGTTATATATGTGTGTCTGTGTGTGTGGAGGAGAGAAGGAGGGAAGGTGAGAAGAGACTATGAATATAAAACGTGTGTGTGCAGTAGTAGCCGTAGTGTTAGGTAGTAGTCGTAGGTGCTGGTAAGTGGTAGTAGGTGGTGGTAGTAGGTGGTAGTGATGGCAGGAGGTGGTAGTAGTGGTAGTGGTAGTGGTACTAAAGGGTAGTAGCAGTGGTAGGAGGTGGTAGTAGTAGCAGGTAGGAGGAGGAGGAGGTAGTAGTAGCAGTGGTAGTTGTACTGATAGGTAGAGGTAGTCGTATGTAGTAGTAGTGGTAGTGGCAGTGGTACTAATAGCTAGTGGTGGTAGCAGGCGGTAGTAGTAGTAGCGGGAAGTAGTAGCCGTGTAGTTGTAGTAATAGGTAGTGTAGTAGTAGGTGGAGTAGTGGCAATGGTAGTTGTACTAACAGGTAGTGGTGGTAGCAGGTGGTAGTAGTAGGTGGTAGGAGGTGGGAGGAGAAGGAGGAGATGGGAGGAGGTGGTAGTAGTAGGAGGAGGTATAGCAGTAGGTGGGAGGAGAAGGAGGAGATGGGAGGAGGTGGGAGGAGGAGTAGGAGGTGGGAGGAGGTGGGAGGAGAAGGAGGAGGTGGGAGGAGGTGGTAGCAGTAGTAGGAGGTGGAAGGAGGTGGGAGGAGAAGGAGGAGGTGGGAGGAGTAGTAGGAGGTGGTAGGAGGTGGGAGGAGAAGGAGGAGATGGGAGGAGGTGGTAGTAGTAGGAGGAGGTATAGCAGTAGGTGGGAGGAGAAGGAGGAGATGGGAGGAGGTGGGAGGAGGAGTAGGAGGTGGGAGGAGGTGGGAGGAGAAGGAGGAGGTGGGAGGAGGTGGGAGGAGAAGGAGGAGGTGGGAGGAGGTGGGAGGAGAAGGAGGAGGTGGGAGGAGGTGGGAGGAGAAGGAGGAGGTGGGAGGAGGTGGGAGGAGAAGGAGGAGGTGGGAGGAGGTGGGAGGAGAAGGAGGAGGTGGGAGGAGGTGGGAGGAGAAGGAGGAGGTGGGAGGAGGTGGGAGGAGAAGGAGGAGGTGGGAGGAGGTGGGAGGAGAAGGAGGAGGTGGGAGGAGGTGGGAGGAGAAGGAGGAGATGGGAGGAGGTAGTAGGAGTAATAGGAGGTGGGAGGAGGTGGGAGGAGAAGGAGGAGGTGGGAGGAGAAGGAAGAGGTGGGAGGAGGTGGGAGGAGAAGGAGGAGGTGGGAGGAGGTGGGAGGAGGTAGTAGGAGTAGTAGGAGGTGGGAGGAGGTAGGAGGAGAAGGAGGAGGTGGGAGGAGCTGGGAGGAGAAGGAGGAGGTGGGAGGAGGTGGCAGGAGTAGTAGGAGGTGGCAGGAGAAGGAGGAGGTGGGAGGAGAAGGAGGAGGTGGAAGGAAGTGGAAGGAGTAGTAGGAGGTGGGAGGAGGTGGGAGGAGAAGGAGGAGGTGGGAGGAGAAGGAGGAGGTGGGAGGAGGTGGCAGGAGAAGAAGGAGGTGGGAGGAGGTGGGAGGAGAAGGAGGAGGTGGAAGGAGTAGTAGGAGGTGGGAGGAGAAGGAGGAGAAGGAGGAGGTGGGAGGAGAAGGAGGAGGTGGGAGGAGAAGGAGGAGGTGGGAGGAGAAGGAGGAGGTGGAAGGAGGTGGCAAGAGTAGTAGGAGGTAGGAGGAGGTGGCAGGAGAAGGAGGAGGTGGGAGGAGAAGGAGGAGGTGGTAGTCGCCTTGCACAACAGCTGGGACCCCCTTATCCACACATGCTCATTGCCCACCTGCATGCACAGATACTCAGGTACGTGAACCAGCCCGGCCAGGGTAGAGAGGTCAAGGAGATGATGGGCAATGAGACCAGGAAAAGGAACTGCGCGTCCAGGAGAGCAGACAAATCGTAACTCGCCTTCCTGTCCCTGAAACCCTGTGTCTGCTGCAGGTCCCACTCAAGACGCCCTTCCCCACCCTCTCCGGCTCTGTGAGCTCTTCTCTACCTGGTGCTGCGCTGTGCGCCTCAGCTCTGTGTGCACGTCGCATCTCCATGAGCACACGTGCATGTGAGCATCTTCTTGTCTTGGTTCTCTGTCCACAGAGCGTGCTCAGGAGAACATTCACTCCCCAGCCTGGAGGCGGAGGCGCGTCCGCCAGGCCAGGCACAGCATCTCGCTATGAGTCTGAACGTCAGCCCCTGCTGCCGAGTGACTTCACCGCACCCATCGTCACATACCTCATCTGTAAAATGGGTAAGTAATAGCATCTCCCTGGCAGGGACGTTACACAATCACAGGAAGTGCTCAGCTCACCATCTGGCACGTGGTAAGTGGCCAGCGAAGGAGATGTAGCGGGACCTTCGGCGGCAGCAGCAGTGCCAGCAACAACTGTGCGACTTATAATTGCTCATCCTCAGCTTCCCTGTCTGTAGAATGGGGGCTACAGCCTCGACGCTACATGAGTTTCGTGTGAATTAAGGTAATGCACATAAGGGGCCCGGCATACAGCAAATGATAGACTTATTTTGTCTGTGAGCAACAGGCCTATACATTTATATTCCCAGAGAGCATTGCCGGGTATAATAAACACTCCACAAACACTTGACTCATTGAGAAAAGAATTCCTTTCTGTAATTACATGTATTCATACTGATACAAACTAACTCCACTCACCCACTTAAAGAGAAATGAAAACAAAAGATGAAACTTCCCTGATGGCAAAGAAGCATCCAATCAACCAGCATCTCTTTACAGAGCTCCGTGGGGCAAGTCCTGAGGTCCTCAATTGCACATCTGTGGATTCGCTTCCGTCAGAAGGACTATTCAATCTGCCTCGCCTCATTTTTAGAAATTCTCAGGTTTTCAGGCTCCAGAAGTATCATTATATTTGGAATGGAATTTTGCCTCCTCCACCAGCAATGTAATAAAATCTCCAAGTCTGAGAAAAAGTCAGGAAAGTTCAAATGTCAACCAGGTTAACATTAAAATTGTTAGAAAACAGGAACCGTAATTTGGGGATTGAAAAAGAGGTAGAATTCATGTTGTAAGTGCAAGTGATCTGGAAATAGATATTTACCTTGGCCATTTTCAGGGAAGTGACATCATATTGCGTGTCTACTGGGATATTAGTCCTGCATTTTTCAATCCAGATTTTGGCACTAAAGTTGGCAAAATTAGACCATTTTGTTAAACTGATCTTCGAGGCGTCCACCTCCCCAGCTCATTACAACACACCTATGACACGACTCGAGAACAATGGGTGAAAAATGGGCTATAAAACAGGAATGGCCTGCTTCATGTAAAGTGGATTTTATAGTGCAGGTGTACCTGCATTTATCGATACTGTAAAGCAAGGTCGTGCTGCTATAAAGCCTAACATTTGTTTAAAAAGAGAGAAGGAGAAAAAGAAAAACATATCCACCTATTAATTTAAAAAACGCAATCACCAAGCATTCTTAAGCCAACTGGGCACTTTATAAACACATTTGCCATTTTATCCTCTGATGTTTTCTACATTTATTTCAGAAGCTCCCTAAGATATGTGAGACAGAAAGGCAATTTGGGGGAGAAAAAATAAAAAATGGCTTGTTGAGCTGTAAAAGCACTTTCCATGCCCCACTCAGGAAAAATCAGATATTTAAGCGCCTGGAACCCACCAATGTGGATGAGCTGCCGTGCGGTGGCGGGCTTGGTGGTGAGAGGGAGGGCTGCCCATCTCGGGTAGGAATGGGAAAAACTCCGAATAGGAAATCCTGCAGGAGTTTTTATTGCCGATTTCCTTTCGGGAAGATGGCATTGTTTCTGCCTACAATGACTAGGGAAGGGTGTAAGTTGGATGGGCTGACAGCATCCTTCAAAGCTCCCGCTGGCTGCAGGAGTGCGTGGTTGCCGAGCAGGTCTGAGCTATTTATAAGTAAGATCGTGCTGGTGCCCAAGTTTCCCTTCCCTAGAAAGGGTTCTTGGCATCGTGTTTTGATTAAGAAAACGTTCTAAACACAATGAAAGGGGTATCTCCCAGCTTGCAGCACTCTGTGTTTAAAAGTCAACTTCGTGCCCCTCCCATCGGCAATAGCTCCAAAAGCACTTCTCTGGGCGGTCAGGCCAGCGGACACCCCACCTGCCCCGCAGGCCAGGAAAGGGCAGCTTCGAACATTTCCTCTCCTTCTCCTTGACATATTCTTTACCAAAAACCATTCTCCAATGTCAGCGGACTCGGACACAATAGAATTCCACCCGCCAGGTTAAAGGAGGCCACGCATTTAGAGCGACAATAAAACAAATGTTTAAAAAACCCATTATTGGTTTCATTTCAATCCTGCCCTCCATTCCTCCTCGGCGCCAAATGCCGTCCGCACGCTCGGTGCAGATGTTGTCACAGCTGCAGTGCTGACAGTCTGCAGTGTGGGCCCCACCGCTTGAGATCCCAGGGGAGTGACCCAGCACAACAGGAGGCAAGGACAGTGGCAGCAGAGGGGGACTCTCTCTCCAACGCAAAGCTGAGCACGGCACTACCCTGCTGCCAGCCTTGCCGTGGCTTCCTACTGCTGCTCTCCGGAAAACTTGCTCTGCTTCCTTCTCAAAGCTTGCTGTCTCTTCTCTCCTCCTTCCACTGAGTAAAGATGCTCAGCCAGCCCTGCCAAGCTGCTTAGAGAGGCACACAGCAAAGCAAACTGTTTCGGGCCCACTCTTTGAAATGCTGCCCCCATCTTGTTGGCCTGGCAAACTCCTCTTCATCCTTCAAAACCCTACTCAGCTTCTCCTCCCCAGGAAGCCTTCCCTGACCCAACCATAGTCAGAGTTAATCCTTCTGTACAACATCTGCATTTAAATATTCCTCTTACAGGTTCTAGTTATTGCAGTATTGTATCAGGGTCCAGATCTGTGTCCACGTGTCTGCCCTCAAGGATTCCCCAGTCCACTGGTGAGGCGAAGCCTGGGTTTTATTAAACCATTTATCCTCTGCACCTGGCACGGTGTCTGACAGTGACAGATGTGGAAAGAAGAGGAGGGAAGGAAGAAGGGGACTAAAGGAAGTCTGGGGTGAGGGTAAAAGCATGACACCCAATCATGCCACCTCCAGTGTGAAAACACACACCCAGGAAGCTAGCTTTGGAGGTACTGAGTGATCTCCATGGTGGGCTTCTTCACTACTCTGCACCTGAGAGTCTGCAGAGGGTGAGAAGGCAGAGGCTAACTTTGTGTTAAAGTAACTAGAGTCCTCATGGCCAGAGAGCAAATGCCTCCCACTTCATGTGACACACATTTGCCCTGTATCTACTGGGTGTTAAGAAATCAAAAAGTAATATCTCATTCAGAAAAGAATATAGAAAAATACAGGGGATTGAGCCTCTCACCTATGCAAACACCACTGTCTTTTTCTTGTGCATTCAACCGTGGGCCTCTTGTTGATGCTCTAAATGTGACATGACACTACATGTCACATACCCACAAAATGGCTGCATTGTACCACACCACCATTCCTGTACTTTGTCCTCAGCATATCACCCCTCAATCTAATCATACAACCCAAGATTTGCAGTGGACTACAACTGGAAACAGGAAATGCAGTCTATAAATAACCCAAATGTGGGGGCATAGAAAATGTGAAAACTTGTTTTTATTTAAAAACAAAAAAGGTATGTAGCTTCCTAAGACTAGGGCATCATACTTGGCCAATGTCATTCCACTGTAAAAATGCTACTCAAATTCCAATACAATAGAGATTTTCTGCACCTGGCCCTTGTGTCTGCAGGTGTGTGGTCATCAATATTTTTAAAACTCTTCCTAATCTAGAATTAACTTTTACAAGAGGATTCGCACAGCCGTGGAAATATTACTGTACCGAGAGGCGAAAGCCTCCGTATAACCTCATCAACGAGTGTCTGACCTCTGGCAAGTGATTCTACCTCCTCTTCCTGTCTTCGATTCATCCCTAATTGTACTACTCATAGAAGTATTTCTTTCTGTTCTTTAAGTACATACTTATTACACCATAACCTTATGAGATTGTAATTAAAATGCTACTAAATACTATAACAATAGCCCAATAACAAAAACAGTGACAGGGAAGAAAGGACAAAGGTTAATGTTTTTATGCTGACTTTACATTAAGAGAGCACCGCAGGGCA
>NC_080190.1:3552500-3835000 GCF_030028045.1 Hippopotamus amphibius kiboko | reverse complement strand
TCAATAAAAAATAGATTGAGTAGGATAGCTTTCGTTCAGGGCATCTGCTGGTCTACAGCCCCTCCTGTGAACGCCCGGCATCTCCGAGCTCACCTGGAGTCCTGGGGGCTGCCTCAGGAGCTGTGTGCACACTGACCCACCAGCATGTGACACGGCGCTGATTTTTGGCTACCTACTAAGTAGTTTCTATAGTGATAATGATGTAGTGTGTGCACCTATTGGGAATATATAAAATTAGAGAGAATTTCTGTTTGCTTTGGTTCTCTTTCTAGAGTAATTACAGTAACTGCCATTCATTCCTGTTCTGTTGCCCTGATTATTCTAGAGTCACCGGAATAGCCTGGCTATTAAGGTTTAGTCGTGCTCAGGAACATACGGCAAAGTGACAACTTGTCATGTTGGCATTATCAATGCTGCAGAATCCTCATGTCGTGGATCTAATTTTCACAATATTTCCGAGTACTTAACTGGAGCTGGTAGGGACATGCAGCCCTTGAAGGCCACAGAGTAGTTTCTAAATTTGTTTCCCCTTTAATTATGGCAAAAGCGTGCGATTCTGTTTGGTAGTAATTTGATAGTTTGACCCCCAAATTGTGCAGTTTGTTAAAGCCCATCACGAAAAAATCCCTAGAATCTCCAAAGGAGGTGAGCTGATCAGGGGGTGGTCACCCCGTCTGTTTCTCACATGGGGGATTTTCAGTTTTTGGGGTCAACGTCAGAGTCCGTCCGATGTTACATCAATTCTAGCACCTTCTGGGAAGAGTTCTGTAACAAGATAACTTTGAGGGAGAAAGTTACAACTTGGGCAAAGAATGCCAGACCAGACACACACACACACACACACACACACACACACACACACACACACACACACACACTTACTCACACCCCACTGGAGATGATGTTTAGGGACAAAACAGACATCAAGTCTCACTCTAACACGTGGAGGTGCAAAAAGATTCCCCCTGTTCCTTATTTTCCACTCTTTGAGGCACAGGCATGCTTTCCTGGGCTTTGAGAAACTATGATTGTACATGTTGTGCAAAGATTGGAAAGATGTAAAACAAAATAACCTAGAAAAAGCTCCCATTGAGAGCTGACGGGCTGTGCAGTTTTGCTGGAGAGAAATCACAGAAGTAAGGGGGAGAAAAGTACAGCATGATATTAATACCTGCCTAAGTGGATGTCATTGTAAAAGAGGTGACACCTTGGAGAGCCCTGTTTTCCTTACTCCACATTCTGCTCCTGGCTTTAGTTAGGGCTTCCTGATATGGCCCACAGAGCAAAATGCCTGATGACTCATGGAGCAGATCTGAGCAAGGAGGCAGACCCCTCGGCACCAGAGCCGGAGCTGGCAGCCCAAGGGCAGATAAGCGGGCATGCAGGAAATCCTCCTCATCACAGAGAGGTGCCGCCGAGGGCTGGCCGCTGCCGCCTCACGGTGACACGCGCTGGAGGGAGGCTGCAGCAGGGAGGGGGCAGAAGAGGACCGAAGGAGTCCAGGGGCGTCTCCAGTCTTTCTAGTACAACCTAGAAGTGCTGCACCCCTTGCCCGTCCAACCAGGGCAAGGACACAAAGGAACAGACAACTGGGCCATGCTGTGCCTCTCTTGGGAACCAAAGAAGGAAATGGGTGGGAGTGAATGGTGAGGAAATGAAGAGACCAACCACTGTGTGAGATGGGAAAGACCCCCCAGGTCAAACAGTGCAACAGCCTGAGACGTGGATAACTGATGATCTTTTGTTAACGCACTTGGTTTCTTAGAGCACTTGTAGGTTTACGGAAAAGTTGAGCAGAAAGCACATGGGCATTCCCATGCGCTCTCCCCTCCCGCCTCCCCAGCTTCCAGCGAATCAGTGAGGAACCAATATTGACCCATTATTATTATTAACTCCATCCCATAGCTTACATTAGAATCCCTCTGTGTTGTGCATTCTGTGGGTTTGGACAAATGCGTAGGAGCGTGAACTTGCCATTACAGAGTCATTCGGCACTGCCCTAAAATCCCCTGTGCTCTACCTCCTCATCCCTCCCTCCCTCCCCACCCCCAAGCACCAGCAAGCACTGATGATAACTGGTTTGGTTTTTTTTTTTTTTAAGCCCTGTCTAAGTACTTACCATGTACCCAGGACATTCCAAGACCAACACATCACTTTATTCAATCTCATAGCAATCAAGAAGGAAGTGATTATTCCAACCCTCATCTTACAGGCGAGGATGGAGCACAGAGAGTATGTGACTTGTCCAAGGTCACACAGCTGGTGAAAGGGTGAAATGAGATCTGCTATCTGGCCCTAAGTCCTAACTGTGTTCTGTGTCTGAGTCCAGTCAGGACAGGACAGGAAACAACAGTCACCACTGTCCTGTGCTTGCTGCTAAAAATTAAAGATGTCAGGTTAAAAAAAAATTTTGTGCTAGCTCTTTAGCAGGCAGATCACAAATAATAATGCCTTCCCCATCAACTGCTTCTCTGATGACACAGACTTAATGCCATCACATCTCAAAGTCAGCAAACGTCTGCTGAGCACCTGCTATGTGCTGGACCCCTCCCGGCATCTGACCAGAATCATTTTATGGGATCCTCAAAGCCACCCCTGGAAAGAGATGCTAGGATACACCGCCCCTCCCATGGTACAGAGGAGAGGACCTGGCCATGGAATGGTTTGGTAATTTGCCAAATCTGAACACCTTGGTGATGAAGAGCTAGACTTTGAACCCAAAGGTGCAGCCCCTGCCCTGTTCTGACCACTTTGCTCTGTTCCGTCTGGACTGAATTGCCTGGAAGTGGTTCCAGTTCGGGCGGGTCATTCATTGTCTCTGGGCTAAAGGTTTCTGTGGGTCCTTCTAACCTGAGTCTTCTCTCAATCAGCGGTTTTAATGTCCCCATGTGCATAAGACAGGTCTGTTATGCAAATCCATTGCAAAAGCTGGAAATGTTGGTTCTTCTCCAGGAAAAAAGCTTTGGGTATGACCTGGGCCAGGAAGGCAGCCCTCACTGGGGCTCCTGTGGCCACAGCCTGGCCTGGCTTCTGACTGCCACAGGATAGCCAAAGCGCTGCCAGAAGGCTAGTGGCCATGATGGCTGGGCAGCGATGCCAGTGGGGCAGGGAGACAGGCGTGGATACCAGGGCCATCTCCACACAGCTCCCCTGACCCAGGCCTTCTCGATGCCTACCCCGGCAGGTCCTAGGCCCCTCGCTGCTGCTGCTGCTGCTGTTGGGAGGGAGGCCGAAACAGTCTGAGGCAGTACCTCCTCTAGGGGTACCACCAGGTGGGACCAGCAGACAGCAGCTGGGTCTGGCAAAGCTTGTGGTGGTGGAAATGGCTGTGGAAGAAGCACTGGTCCTTACCCATGTGCTGCAAATGGGAAAGAGCAAGGAACATGAGAATTCCTTTTGGGGGGCATCCAGCTGGCTCTGGACCCAGGCACCTACTTGGGTGGCGAGTGATGAGTCTTGGGTTCCTTGGATGAGGAGGGGGAGGAGGCTGATCCACTTTCCCTGTTGGTTTCTTCCCATTACACAAAGGCTCCATCAGCCTGTTTGTAAAGGGCCAGATTCTCCTTTAGGAGGACGGAGACCTCGCTTCCCACGTGGGTGAGTGAGCTGAGCTCCCACAACCCCTCCCAGGCCTGTCTTCTCATCAGGACCCGGAGCGGAGACCGCTGCCTGCTTATTTATGAGACCACACAGCCGTCACGCGTCTCGGCTTCAGGAATTAACCCTGCCTCCAAGGCCAATCGATCTCCATCCCCTCACCTGGTCTGGTCCCCCAGTCCCGGCAAAGCCTTTCGGATTTCAAATCAGACACATTGATCGAGCGTTCTTGGGTTCGACCTCCTCGGCCATCAGGAAACTTATTTTGCCCGAGTTCTTGCACGTTCTCATCTTGACCCTTCCCTTAGGGATGGCAACAATGGCCCCAGAAAACATCCCAGCCACCGGAGGGGAGGTGGGAGCCCTCCCGCACCCAGAGGCCTGATGACAGAGCATCATCCCAACTGGACCAGGACAAGGGCGGGGAGGAGGACAGCTCAGGAGGGAGGTGTGATTGGGAAGGTACCTTGTAAGCCCTTCCCAGCAGGGACAGTGAGCAGAGAAAGAAACAGATGTCACGTGGGTGGACGGGCCAGCTTCCGTTCAGCGTTGACTGAGAACATATTTTCATCAGGTACTGAACTAGCTTCTAATTATCTGATGATGACTGAGAAAAGCGAGCAGGCCTGTGAGTGAGAGGGATGTGGGGATCTCTGCAGTGGTAAATGGAGCTCAAGGCGTATATCGGGGGGATTTCCTCTCATCTGAGGTGGCCTCTTCCCACGTGCTCCAGCTTGGGTAACAGGGATTATCCACGTGTGTTCTAGAAGCTGCCAGCATCCCACTGGTGGTGGAAGGGATAGAGAAGTTTGGTGATGAAGGAAGCTTTCAACGTGCTGTACCAGAGGAGTTTAAGAGCTATTGAGAACAAGGCTGAAGTCACCGGGGCTTGCCAAGGGTGGCTGGCGTGACCATGAGGCCCCGAGACACACTTTTTCAAAGGACCCATTCAAGGGTTGTTCACGGTGCCTCCTCAGGACACCTCTGGGTTTGAGTCCACATCTCCAGCTGGTACGGCCTGTCCTCCAAAGCGGCTAACTCTATCCCCTGTGCTCTGCCTCTTCACCACCAGCTCCCCAGCAGAAAACCCTCCCCACTTCTACCAAAAGGCAGTTTTCCAGAGCTTCCGGGAAAACCATTCTATCCCGGGCCCTCTGAGAAAGTCCCAGCTGACCTGCAGGCCTTGGGGTCATGCTTGTGTGGCCGTTACAACCACCTCAAGGACTAAATGGCTTTTAATTTCATGTAAAAATGAAACGGCACAACCTCTTCATCTTCTGTTTTCTTATCTGTAACTTGAAGATCCCATTACCACCTACTTCGCAGAACTGCTGAGACGGCTAAATTCCGGGTTGCCAGGAAACTCAGGGCGCCTGGCTGAAAACAGACTTTCAGATACACAGGCAGAGATTTTAGGGTCAATAGGTTCTAAATATTGTGTGCGATCTCCTTATACTGAAAAAGTTGTTGTTTACCTCAAACTCAATTTAACGGGCAGGCTGTATTTTTATTTGCTAAATCGTACAGAGCGCTTTGCAAGGTGATGAGTGGTCGCCTGAATAGTCAGGTGGATGGTTGAAGATAGTGATGTTTGCGTACAGGTCAGTCTCGGATCCTGGACTCCGAGTTTCTGGAAGGAAAGGAACCTATTTTCATCTCCGACTCCTCAGCGCCTGAGTCAGTAGCTGGAGCGTGGCTCATGTCAGAGGATTTGGAACTAAATGGTAGATTTGAAATCACTGCTTCTCTGACAGACGATGGTACGTAGAGGTGATTCGTTATCCATAAAATCCTCCCTTCCTTTTCCCTCTTCTGCTGCCCTGTAACCCGAGTGGTTAGTTTAATTATGACTAATTGAGTAAATAGCCCTGGTGCTGCCTGCCCCCCAGCCCCGACTGGGCATCTCACCCTCGATGGGGATAAAGAGACGCATCGGAGGCTGACCCTGCCCCAGGCCCAGCAGACGGCGGGGAGGCAGCCGTGAGGCCCTGTGGCCGGGGGATGAGAAGCACGCCTCCGGTGGTCAGCAAGGGATGGGTGCCATCCTCAGCTGAAGAAAGGGCTGGAGCAAAAGCACAGAGAAGGAGCAGGGTGGATGGGAGCGTGTTAATTCCCTGCAGCCGCTGTAACAAATTACCCCACATAGAGGGGCTTCAGACAGCAGAAATCATTCTCGCACCGCTCTGGAAGCCGGAAGTCTGACGTCAAAGTGTCGGCAGGGCTGAGCTCGCTCTGAGGCTGCGGTGGAGACTCGTTCTTTGCCCTTCTGGGTTCTGGGGGCTGCCGGCCTTCCATGACTTGTGGCCCCATCACCCGACTCCTCCTCCATCTTCACATGGCCTCCCCGCTCTTGGGTTTCTCTTGCCAGGACAGCGGTGATGGGATTTGGAATCCACCTGAAATCCAAGCAATCTCATCTTAAGATCCTTAATTTAATCACACCTGGAAAGACCCTTTTCTCCAAATGAGGTCACATTCACAGGTTCCAGAGTCAGGGTGTGGACACTTGTTTCTGAGGCCACCATTCACCCCACCACCATGGAGATGAGTTAGGAACGGTGGGTGGAGCCTAAAGATGAAGGCTCTTCTATTCAAGGTGGAGTGTGCGGTTGACACACAGGCCTCCGGAGCCCCTTAGGGCTTCCATCTGGGACTGACTTGCTGGAACTGTGTTCTGAGAAGCAGGCTCTGGTGCTAGACTAAAGGGGACCTGGGAGGGACTGGCAGAGAAGGGTGTGCACAGACAAAGGGCTTCAGAGATGCTGTACTTCCCTCCCGGGCCCCACCTGCAGTGGTCCAGCTGCTCCCCACTCCACGCGGCTCCTTGAAAGTGGCTCTGTTGCAGAAAAAAAACTGATCCCACGAGAAACCAAGCACAACACTCGGAGCGTTGGAGAACTCAGGTTTATTAAGCCGGCGGACCCAGACGAGCTAACGCTTCAAAATTCTGGGGCCCCGTTTCAGGGGAGTCTTCTCCTTATATAGGTTAAAACATACAGCTATAATTGGTACAAACTGATTGGCTACAAATTACTATAGGTCATGGGCAGTTACAAAGCGAGGGAGTTGCCATGGGTTACACACATAGTAGGGGGTCCTAACAGGAACTTGTAGGAGCCGGACATTCCATTCCTATCAGGACGAAGGTCCCAATTTGCATTCTCACATTGGTTGCAGGTTGAAGTTAATGGTCACTTAACAAGTCTATGTGCAGCAAAGGGTCTCAAAGGCTTGGGGTGGGTGCCTGAGAGCGAGACATTCTTCCCTTATCTGATCACTCTTAATAATTCATTTTACTGTTTAACTGAGAGTGGCGAGCAGGCCTTTGCAAGATAGAGGAGAGTAAGCAATTACAAGCATGGAAGTTTCAATTTCCTCATCAGCTCAGGCCTCTTCCTACAGACAGGAGAGCAAGGCTTTCAGTCTAATACAAGCTCCACAGGTGGTGTTTCTGTTTTTATGAGGCTGAAGGAAGCAAAGTTCAAAACTGTGGAAGTCACAGAACTTCTCTTTGCCTCCAGCTTGAAAGGAGCCCTCCCTCTGTGCCTGGAAGGAGCCATGGGAAAAAATCTAGTTGTATCGTTGAAAGAAAAATCAGCCAGAGAGGTCTGGATGTGTTCATGGTGTCTCAGCATCCCCATCCCTGGAATCATTCATGACAAAGTCGCAAGAGGGGCCTTCAGGGAACAACACGGCTGAGGTCACACAGAGTGGCTCTGCTTTGCCAGGATGAGACGCTGTCCAGAGTGGTCTCCCAACCTCCACCCCAAACCCACTCCCCAAAGGATGCCCTTCTCCCTCCAGAGCATCCCTAAAACATCACTTCTATGAACAGAATATTTTAGTATGTTTGATGTATAGACACTTGAAGAGGAAGGCAGGGTGCCCAGCCCTCCTGGTCATCCAGGGAAGCTTCTCAAACTGGTGATGCAGCAGCCAGAGAAAACTCCACTCCAGGAGGCGAGAACCTGGCCTCACCCCCTCCCGTCCTGGTCCCTGGGGAAGGCGGCGGACACTGAGATGGCCTAACTGATCAAAAGCCAGCAAACTTCTCACTCCAAGAGGCTGAGACCACCTGCTCAGAGCCGCACGGAGGGGCCTGTCCTACTTGTGTCCCCACCTGGGCTCCGAGGATGGCACCTGTTTCAAAAGGCCTGAGTTGCACATGTTCTGCTGGAGCGTGACTCTCATTAAGACGGGCTGCTTCGCACGGCGCAGCGCTAATTGGATGTGGTTGGAAGCTCAGGGGGGAAGCGGAGACAGTCACTGACCTGTACAGGGTACTGCTCGATGACACAGCGATGCCAGTGCCGAGCCTCTGAGCCACGGTCTCTCCCCCTCCCCACCTCCTCTCCAGGATGTGGACACCAGGCTATTTTATTTTCTTTAATCAACTATTACATCTGCCTGTGAAATGGCCTAGAAGTTTGCAGAACCTGTTTTGCTGGAATTCCAAGTAGGGAAGAAAATACTCCAGCTGGTATTTTAGAGGAAGGGCCCTCATTACTAAGGCATGTGCCAACTTCATCCAGGGGAGACCTGACACTGTTTACTCAGAATAAACACCAGGATGTGGGCTCGGAGTGCATCCTGGAAGCACCTACCTGCTGTGTGTTACCTTCAGCAGCTGGGATTCAGGATTATGGGGTAGCAATAGAATGGAGTGTCCGGTACATTGATAGAAGGGGCGCTCACCTGGAGAGTCATCCTCCCCACCCCACACCTGGAAGCTGCAGCTACAGGAGAACCCAAGACTCCCTAGCCGGGGCCGGAGTGTGAGCATGGTGTGTGTGTGTGCGAGGTGCACTGGCCTGGGTGCACATGGCCGTGTGTGTGCGTTTGTGCGCACACGTGCAGTGCACCCCTAGCTGTGCATGCATGGCTGTGTGTGCACACGTGCATGTGCGGGCACGAGGTCTCCAGATGTGCACCTGGGTGTTTCTAGAGAAATGCCCCAGGACAAAGGGTCTTGTCAGTCCTTGGGCGGGAAGTTTGCTGACCCCAGCCCAGAAGTCTGCCTCCGCGAGGCAGGGCTGGGAAAGAAAAGGCGCTGAGAGCAGGCGCCGCACCTGAGCTCCAAGGCCCTGCCGAGGACTGGCAGTGCAGCCAGGAGGCCAGGCACAGAGCTGCCCCAGGCTGCTGCCCTGTGGCTGCAGAGAGGATGAAGGTTCTAGCAATTCTAGCAATTCTTAGTGGGCAGCTTTCAATAACCACCCAGGGAGATGTCCCCAGAGGCCAATGAGAAGCTGGGGAGAGAAGTGAGGGGTGATTTGTGTTTTGTTTTGTTTTTAAGAAATTTTAGTGAGATATAGTTAACATACAATAAACTGCATATATTTAGAGTGTACTATTTGGTATCCCCATCTCCCAATTCATCCCCCTCCAACCCTCCTCGCTTCCCCCCTTGGTGTCCATATGCTTGTTCTCTACATCTGTGTCTCTATTTCTGCCTTGCAAACCGGTTTATCTGTACCATTTTCCTATATTCCGCAAATGTGTTAATATGCGATGTTTGTTTTTCTCTTTCTGACTCACTTCACTCTGTATGACAGTCTCTAGAGGGGCGATTTCTTCCAGAGAAGCTGGCCAGGCTCACAGTGACAGGGACAGAGAGGCACCTCGGTGGTCTCAGGAGACAACCGCACCTCCTTGGCCTAAATGTGCACTTGGAGCAGTGCCCGCCTTGAACTCATGCGGGCTCCCACCCCTAGTTACGGTCAAATCCCCGATTACCTGGAAGCCCTCCAAGTGTGGCAGTGTGATGCTGTACGTGGATAGGGAGCCCTGGGTCCCTACGTCATCACCTGGCTCCTGCACGATTCCATCATCCTGTGCGTGAAGCCCGCGAACCGCTTTTTTATAACGTGTAGAATGAATTCCAGGTTATTCCTGGAGTCATGAGCTCGTCGTAGGAAACCAAAGGACGAGCGGTAGCCCCCAGGCTGGGTGTGTCCTCAGTCCCTGTACAGGCCCCGAGTACGGAAGGTGTCCCCCAGTTGGAGGCCGTCTAAGTGGAGACCTGGGCGTCAATTACAAGCTCCTGGGCAGGTCCGGTTTCAGAATCACCTGCACGGTCTGGCAGACGTGGCGACAGGAGGAAGCGAGTTCCTCCAGCTCCTTCCCTGGAAGAGCCTGATCCGGACACTCCACAGATTTATTAACTCTTTTGTGGATTCTAGTGCCAGCGAAGGGGCTGACACTGCCGTCCACCTGAGGGTCTCCACCTTAGACTTAAGGACCTGAGCAAAGGACTAATATGATCTTCCATTCTATGAAGGGGTGGAAAGTACCAAAAGCTCATTTTTGCAAGTTCAGAGCATGTTTTGCTGGGAACATTCTAATTAGAAGTATCCGAGTGCCATCCTGACAGAAGTCAGCTCCATCCTGTTGGAATCTAAATGTGGTTTCTAACTGCCCCAGCTGCGGTCACAGAAAGGAAAGTCATATTAGGTTGCTTGCCAGGGTTGGTCCTGGATGGTGAGGACACAGGCTAAAGCTGGTGAGAACACGCACCTAACATGCCAAGAGCATCTGGACACAGGCCTTGACAACATCTTCTTGGAGACCAGAGCATCTGTACCCTGTTCTACTGAAGTCCTCTCCGGACACAGTCCTAGACAGCACACACTCAACCCAACAGCCCCAGCTGATATGTGACGAGAAACTCCATAGAAACAGAAGAGGAAAAGGAAACAAATTTCCCCGCTTCCCTCCTAGGGCTGGTCATCTAGAAAGGCACCCACATCTGACACGGGGCCTCCCTGCTATCTCAATGGAAGAGAAGTGTAAATGCCTTCTCGTATTTCACCTTCAAGAAGTGAATCCCCTGTCCAGGTGGTGACCCTGAGGTCACCTACCGATGACCTGAGCCCCTGGACAACAGGCCAACAAGGAAGAGAGTAGAGAGCTAAGAAGATGCTGCATGGAAACGCCGAAGTTGGCAGCCAAACAACTGGATTTCAGAAGGTTCTGCTCCCCCAAAATCTCTCTGCCATATCTCAGATTCCTCCAGTTAAGAAATCCCTTCATGCTGACAAGCTTTGCTAATAACGTAAGTACAAATATCCCAAGACAAGTGAAGAGAACGAAACGTTCCCAAGCACAGAACGACTGATCAGATTGCTTTCCGCACCTCCCAGAGATCCACACTCAGCCTTTCCCAAAGTACTCTCTGCTAAGTCTTCCGTGCAGGAGACGCTTCCGATGGGACTCGGCGCTGTGCGTGGTGTGGCTCTGTGTGGAGATGCACCAGGTGCGTGAGACAGACAATGGAACACTTTCCTGCAGGATTTCTCAGAACCTTATGAACATTGCTCACCCAGAGTTTCTCCTCTTTCATGACTCATGACCCTCTTTGCCATTAGACCTGCTACCACGGCCTGGGAAATGCAGCAGGAAGGAAAGGCGTTCATCGCTGAGTTCCATTCAGGCTAAGAGTCCTGTGCAAACTGGGCCCCAGGAGGGAGAGATGCTGAGGGTGCGGTCCCGGAACCCAGGAGAGAGCAGTGAGGGGCGGTAAGCTGATAACCAGCTGCTCAGACCAACCCAGTGGCTTTGCCCACCCCGATTTTCTGAGGTCAGGGCAGACTCCCTCCTCCCTGCGGCCCCAGGGCTACCTCTGCAGGCCGATCCATCCAAGAACCTCCTCTCCACTCAGAATCTGTTCTTTGTCGTATTCAGCACCAGAGTAGCCATCCAGGTACCTGACCAGGTGATGTAAGCACCAGAGCAGCGCCCCCAGGTGACTAAGCACACACGCGCGTGTGCATGCACACACACAGGCACACACACAGACCCACACACACACAGCCAGCTGCCTGTAACAAAGAGCAGTCCTGTGGGATTCTGACTGGACCCTTTCCCATTCACGTGGAACTTTTGTGATAAACCATCACAGCAGCTTGAGTGATCCTGGAGGCTCCAGAATCAGCCCCCAGGAGCCCCGTGCGCTCTGCTTTGGCTCCTTCCTCGGTGCACTAAAGAGGAGACGGCCTTCACCCAGCAGCCGTCAGAGCATCTCCTCTGGTCCAGGCTCTGGCAGAGTGAGGGGTGGTTGAAGGTAAGCAAATGGCATTGAATTTGCATTCGGGCTGACCCAGAGAGAGGCACCGTGGGCATGCACCCGAACTTCAGTTTAATGTCTGAGTATGAATTTCCTGCTATTACATCTGAATTTTTTTAAGGCCAAAATATTTGCAGTGAAGCTCTCTCATTACCAAATTAAATAGATATGCCTTTCGCTTCATACAATAGGCGTATTCCTGAGCAACTACATGAGAAGAGAATTTTTAAAAATCAAATTATATTTTTCAAAGTACTTGGAGAGCTTTCTATTTAAAAGAATCCCGCAAGGAATCCTCCCTTAGAATGAAGAATCCTATTGTAATGCAAATGATCACCCCCTAATTTATCTGTTTTCTAAATTCAAATAAACTCCAGTTTATTTGAAATGGCCAAAGAGCCGGGTCTTGTGGTTAATTGAATATTCATGTTAATCTGGAATCACCATATATACCTTGTGTTGATCACTAGTTTTCAAGAAACAAGAACATAATGAAATACAATAAAATACACTTAACCATGAAAGGATGCAGAATCCAATTACTTTTTCTTTGATAATCCAAAGACAGTCAGGACCTCAAAGTGTCGGGCAGCCAGGGGGTCTGTTCATCCCTTAAACCAGCTCAGACCTGAGTTTCCAGAAAGGGATTAGACGGAAGCAAACAGATGCGGGGAAACGGCCCGGAGTTTCATTTTGGACATAGGCCTCCTGAATTTGTTTTACCTTCTCTGTTTCAAAAAAAATTAGGGTGCAGAGTATATATTTTTTTTATATTCTGGAAATGCACAGTCTCCAACTCTTTGGATTGTTTGAATATAGAGTTGACAACATCTGTACAGGTAGGTCCCCTTTTCAGAAAGCCAGTCCAATTCCGAAAAATAAAGCAAGATTTAGCTGTTCTTCTCTGCTTGCTATCTAATGAGGTGTAGGAAAGGCCAACAATTCTGGAATATACCACGCTTACAGACAGTGCCTGCCCTAGGAATAGATGGTGATCTGGATTTCATATAATGATGAAGGAAATGATTCGTTTCAAAAGCAAAGCACAGAGCATCCAACCCCCATCCCCGCAGCAAAGTCTCATCCCTTTGCTTCTTTCCAAATACCCTTCTATCCACGCCGCAGGCTTGAACTTGTTAAGTACGCAGCAGCCCGGGTGCTTGATACTTTAAAATCCATCCACTTCCCTGTGGTTTGTTAGAACTGCTTTTCCAAGGAGTCCTGCTACCATATATTCCTATTTAAGCAAATAAGGTTAGCTCCCTTTTGCCATTCACAATTCAACAGTCCTCCTAAATTAATTTTTCCAAAAGTAATTCAAATAAAAGCTTCGTTGCCACTGCTCTTTTCTGAGCCACATGATTGAATAAGGCATCTGAATAAAAATGGGTATTACAGCCTTCTTTAATATTTAAGCATGACATTCATTGATTTGTTTCTTGTTTTCTGCAAACCTTGACAACATGATAAAATAAATCATAAGAACAAAATATAGTGGTAACATCTTTTATGGACTTCACATAGTCATCAATCTCAAGCTGTGAGTGAATTATCAGTACAGCAAAAAGATCTATGTTTTAAGAGCTCCAACAGCACACTAGCTGGAGGTTTTTCACAAGCAAACTCAAAGCGAGTGACTGATAAGCATCATTATTATTTTCTGAGAGTCTAGTTTATGGTGTGTTGCAGAGGTGTTGGCATATATGTTTCGGAAGCAAAGGTTTGATCAATTCTAAGTAGACATCTACTAACATATAAAAAATATAACAAGGCTTCCTGCTGAGCGGCGATGTGGTACCCGCCATCCCATGTCAGCATGACAAGCCCCATATTGTGTTTCTCATTACATTTAATACAGAATTAACCTTTCTTAATGTGACACACTACCTATGGAACATGGATCAACGTCTAGGTATTTGGACACAGTCCCATTTTATTTGTGTTTTGACTTTCAGCAACATCATTGTAACTACAAAAAAAAAAAAAAGCCTTGAATTGTCGTGTAATAGCAACCTCTTGGACACGCCAGAGACAAAAGGGCTGGGGAAGACTATTGTTTCGAAGGTAACCCCACCCGGAGCTGGTGCCCGAGTTTAGGATGACAGGAGAGTCCGGAGCCTGTAACAGCGAGCACAAAGTTTCCTCACCATCATCAGGGCCTTCACTGGGGACGCTGCGTCCATGCCGCCCCTTCCAGGTGACACAGAAACCTGCAGCTCATGACCCAGCTGGCGGTGAACCTACTAGGGTGCCTCTGGATGTGGAAACACCTGAATGAGGGCACCCCACACGCTGCGTTCGTCCGCTAAGCATTATGTTCACACAGCCCAAGTTATATTTTTCTTTTTTGAAAAAAAAAATCCACAATTTCATGCCTGTGAATGCCGGCCCTCAATGGGGCTTACAGTTTTAAGGGAAAATCACCAACAAGGGAATCCAGCGTTGACAAAGTGCAGCACGAGCTTATTCAGCGAGATCATCCCAATCACTATCAGTGTTGTCTCCCAAGCACGTCACAGGTCTGGTAACACAGAGGGATCCTCCAAAACCTGAAGTGACGTTCCAGGAAGCACAGCCGCTTCAGTGCATGGACTGGAGCTCTCTATCTGGAAAATGGGTGAATGAAAGCTCTAGAGGCCGGGGGCCTCCGTCTTGGGATTGCAGGAGTAAATATTAAGATGTTCTCTGACAAGCTGAATATATGTGGTTTCCCACAAAGTCTCACCGTGCTTTGCACTCCATACATATCACTCCTCTTCCCTTACAACCTGAACCTGAAATATGATGCCATGGTCCACTAAAGCACAGCTGCACTTTCATTGGCTGGAATCTCAGGCCTGCCCTCATTTACATAGGCGGGCACCATTCATCACCCTGGTAATTAACTCAAGTCAATTACACCATTCTAAAATATCTCCTCTCCCAGGCATGTTGCATTATCACCACCTATTTTTAGTAAAGTTATACTCACTGTCCCTCCAGTTGAGTCACCGTAACTCCTGGAGGTTTTTTCTCTCTCCTCTTTTCGTTATTCTAACCAATTAAAGTCACTATGATTTCCTTTACTCGGCCTAAGAGAAATGTCATCAGTATTATTGCTTGTTTGACATTTTGGTTTTCCATTTGTTAAATTTTATTAGCAATATTGGAAATGTGAATTACTGTATCTTCGCAGCCACAATGCTCCATTGAGGAGTCTGTGCACAGTTGGTGATGCTATCTATATACATCCGCTGTAAACCTCTCATTGCCTGCATTCCAGTGGGGACTGCTCAGGTACCACCGGAAGGGCAATTGGGAGAGAAATCAAGGTGAATGCAGAAAACACCACCAGTCTCTCCAGTGAAATGTAGAGCATGGGGTGGCCGAGGGATCCCCCAGCCTGACCTGAGGGGCTGCTTCCTGGAGGGCCTGATTTTTAGGGTCATAAAATTAAGTCTCTGCCCCTTGGAGCCCACCCTTGTTGCAAAAACTTTAACAACCACATGGGGAGAGGTTTTACTCAATTGACTGATAAACCAAACACTGGTCAACATTTACCTATAAACACACTTTATATTTTAATCAGTGCTTTCCAGTTTCCAAATCGGAGAACCAGGAGAAAGCAGGAGGGATCGTCCACACCTCGCAGGAATGGGCGGAGGGAAAAATGTGTTAACCAGACCCCAACACACAGCACCTGCCCCACCACCCATGCTCCCCCAAGCACACCACGCAGTCACTGAACTAGAGGTTGCTTCACAAAGTCCCAGAGCCTCCCCAAACTGACTTATAACTCAATCACGTATTTTCCTGGGATACCTAATTAACCTCCCTGAGATGTAATTAACTTGCTGAGTTTGGCTGGGGTGGTAGTGTTAGTCATATCATACTAGGGAATAAACCTTTAACAATAATCTGGAATGTTGTCTCCATGAAGGCATAGACTGTGCTTATTGCGTTCTTTGTATGTCCCCAGTACCCACAAGAGTGTGTGGTATACAGTAGGTGCTCAGTAAATACCTGCTGAGGGAATAAACCCATCAGTCACCTGATCCGGGCTCAGCTTTCCCATTCTATCTCAGTATGCCTGGAGGCGGTTGCTGGCATCGAGACTCTATGCCTCTGTTTCCCCATCTGTAAAATGGGGATATTAACAGTGCCCACCTCTAAGGGCTGCTCTTGGACTAAATAATTATACATATATAGTGTGTGTGTTTTTATGTATGCACACATACATACACATGTGAGTGTGAGTGTGTGTGTGTGTGTGTGTGTGTAGGGTGGAGACAGACACACAGAGAAGAAACAGCACGTAGCCTGCTCTCAGAAGAAAAGGACACTATTATTAATTTAACGTGGGGCTACCCCTTATCACAGCCAGTTAACATGGCTTCCTGAGCTGACCCAGCTTTGAATACACCTGAAATCCTAATGAGGTCAAGTTTCTATTTCTAGAAAAATCATGGAGGAATTCCAGGGTTTGGAACAAACCAGTGTCTCTAGTCATTTCCTGTATCTTATCATTCCACACCATCCTACCACTAAAAACTCCAAACTGAAGAGCCCCCGTGAACAGTGTGTGATTTCACAGAGGAAAGAATCTACAGAAACCTTTAATCCTGTGTGTAAATGACACATTAGGAAATTTTTTCTTTCTGAATACTAATATATAATTCTTGCAGGAGAAAAAACCCATATGCCCCTTCTTATGCAGTGGCCTGAAAAATAATCTACAATATTGCATCAATATTCACTTAATAAAGGAGGAAGTTCGCATTGCTTATGGTACTTCTATTTGGTTCCCCCAGCCTTTAGATATTAGGTACAAGAGTTGGTCCAGCAACATCTATGCCTTGTCAGTCATTTAATTAAGCAAAGAAAGCTTGCTATTCATTTTATTTCTGTATATGTTAATGTTAAAAACTAATAGAAAACAGCTAGCAAATTGTCCCCTGCATATATTGGACACAGCAACAATTACTCTGGCAGAGAAGATATAATAAAAGAGGAAATTTTAATAGTATCTTTATTCCATTTATTCTCTTGGGCTTCTGTTTCAAGGTACTGTAGAAATTAACAATTATTTCTTCTCATTGTTTTTGATGATCTTTTTCTATTATCCTCCTACCCGACTTAAAATAAAAAATAATTTAAACTTACATTTTTTTATTCAATTTTATGGTGCCCTGAGATTTACATTCCAGGCATGAAGAAGAACTGAGAAAAATCAGAAAATCACCCAGAGCTTTTCCTTCTTGTTCTTCTGACAACTAGCTAAGGCTGTGCCAGTCAGTAGTACAACTGAGATTATCTTGATTTCAATTCAGAAATTCACATAATAAAAATAATTATCTTACACATCACTGTATTGACAAATATGTCTGCCTTATATTTATGAATGTCTGTCATATGGTATATCTAAACAGTTGACATAGCTTTACTCTGTAAAGCAATTAACTTGGTTTATATGGCAAATTGTCTAAGGATTTCTCCAGAGTGCTTGGGGAAATCTACAAACTAAAA
Organism: Hippopotamus amphibius kiboko; assembly: GCF_030028045.1. Taxonomy (NCBI): domain Eukaryota; kingdom Metazoa; phylum Chordata; class Mammalia; order Artiodactyla; family Hippopotamidae; genus Hippopotamus; species Hippopotamus amphibius. The sequence goes on along the minus strand of NC_080190.1, from coordinate 3,817,836 downwards.
TATTCTCCAATTTATTGACATGCTACCACGTTGAAAAGTGTAGGCCATCAATAACCAGTTTTCTTTGAAATATGTGATCTTATTATAAGTGTAGGGACTAGGAGACCTCTGGCTTGACTGAAACACAGAAGACTGATTTTACCTTGTAAAGAGTACTTCTGTTCTTTGTTTTGGCAGAAGAACACACAGTCAAGATGAATAAAAGTGTGCAATCAAAACAATGTTATTCAAAAATGGAAAGTTTTTCCTGGTGAAAATCTCATCAGAGCCACTTCTGAGACCGGAACATTTTCAGTTCAAGTCCCATTTGGTTTTCTGTAGAATCACTCAGATTCTCCGTGGAGACGTGCAGGCCCTGGGAGGTACAAACCCTTGTGACCCTCTCTTAAATCCACAGAGGCATGAGTCCTCCCAGGTCCAGTGAAATCAACCAGCCTGGAAATGCACAGGTTGACCTCCATACACCTAAGTGTGCTATCTTTCCATTGATGCATAAAAAATCACTACAAATTTACCCATTTAAAATAACATACATTCATGAGCTCATGGATTTCCATGGGTCAGAAGAGGAGTACAACTAGAGCTTCCCTGGGGCCTCTGCTCAGGGTCTCAGGCTGCAGTCAAGATGTCCGGGAGGTTGCGTGTTTCTGGAGGTTGGAGGCCTCTACGAAGCTCAAGTGCTTGTTGGATTGTTCCTTGTAGTTATAGGACTGAGGTCCCTACGACCTTTCTTGCTGGTTGTCAGCCATGGGCTGTTATCAATTCCTAGAGCACCCCCACCCTGCAGTGACCTCATTAGGGACCCTCCAACAATATGACAGCTTACATCCTCAAGGCCAACAGGAGGGTCCCAGTCCCTCTTTAAAGGGCCTTCATCCGAGTCACTCAGGCCCACTCAGGAAAATCTCCCGGGAATTTACTCAAAGTGAAGCTGCTTGGACAACTGATTACATCTTCAGGAACCCTTTACGACCGTAGTTTAATCATGAAGCAGCATCCCATCCCATCCACAGGTCCTGCCTGTGCTCAAGGAGGGGATTATAAGGAGTGCAGTGGGGGAGTAAGCCACAGGGGGAGAGATTTTGCAGGGGGCATCTTAGAATTCTGCCCACCACAGTAAAGGAATCTAGAATACGAATGCGGTATGAACCTAGAAAAATTATCTAAAACCTGGGAATTTATCTGTAATTTGCCTTAAATGTCTGGAATTTTCAGAGATATAAATAAATCCAAAAGCAATTATTGCTGCACCTGTTATTTCTAAGGCCACCTCGGGGAATCATCTTAAATGAGCTCATCTCCCATACCCCAGCTCCCCTTGAAACAAATCTTTGCTCAGATAATTATGAAAAACTACAGCAAGAGCACTTCTTAGAGAGAGAATATTAGGAAACCCCAGCTTTGTTCACTGGAAGGCCCATTTCCAGCCAGGGATCAATAGGCTTGACTCTAAGACAGAGGGCAGGAGGTGTGTGGCTCTGCTGGGTCTGGATGGGGTTGGGATGGACTGGCCTGTCCTCGCTCTGCACTTGACCACCTCAATGGTCTCCACCAGCTTGGCCCCAAAGTACCTAAGAAGTCTCCCTTCTCAGCTGTGCCAAAGGGCCCAGATTTGAAATCTCACCCTGTTTTCAGCCATTCCTAACCCCTGCCTGGTAATTGCTTCTGTGTGCCTTTCTGGAGTCAGACAGTTGCTCAGCTCAGGCTGTACCTGACTAATCAGTCTTCCGACAGGTCTACCCCTTGCCTCCCCTTAACTCCACTGCTCTTGTGCCAGTCATGTAAGAGCCTGAAAAAGGCCTCCCAAAATGTCCTCATCCTGCTCCCCAGAACCTGTAAATATTTCATCTTACGTGGTAAATGGGACTTTGCTGATGGGATTAAATTAAAGACCTGGAGGTGGGGAGATTACCCCGGATTATTCAGGTGGGCCCTCAATGCAATCACAAGGGTCCTTCTTGAAAGGAGGCAGCATCAGACAGGGTAGTAAGAGAGGTGAGGAGGGAAGCCGAGGTGGAGGGACATGAGGAAGGGGACCAGAGTTAAGGGATGGAGCAGCCTCTGAAAGCTGGAAAAGGCAGGGAAATTGTTCTCTCATGGAGCCTCCAGAAGGAACCAGCCTTGTTCACCTTGACTTTAGCCCATTGAGACTGACTTTGGGTTTCTGACCTCCAGAACTGAAAGCAATAAATATGCCTTGTTTTACATTACTAAATTTGTGGCAATTTGTTATAGCAGTGATAGGAAACTGGTGCAGGTGGGGAAGGATGTCCTTGTTCAAAGCCTCATGATTATCAAGACTCCATCCCTCCACAGATGCCGTATTGGTGTGAGCTGGGCTTGGCTCTTTGAACTGGGCTTTCTTTTAAAGCCCAGAACACAATGAGACTAGGCCCAGAATAAAGATTGTCACCCAAGGGGCAAGAACACCAGCTATGACCTGAGGCTGGACAGTTCCTATACTGGTCCATACAGGAAGGCAGAAGCCACAATGTTGGGGTCTTGGCCAGCATCAGAGCCTCTTCTGTCCCCACCCCTGCTGCAGGGATAATTTCACATGGGGTGTGAAATTTCATTTGCCTCGAACGATGAATTAAAAAAAAAAACACAGAAAGACTGAGATGCTAGTATGTTCACTTCATAATTCAACCCAGACACACTGCTCAAGAGGACAGAACCAAAACTAGACCATCAGACACATTATTTAAATTAAAAAGGTAACCAACAGAAATAATATTAATGGTGATAAGAAGCACAGGGATAAGTTGGTGAGATGTGTATACACAGGGTTGACATCCAACAGAAGAAGGCTGTAATCACAGTTAAAGTATTGAAAAAGTTCCACAGAGCTTGGTAAAAACCCCTGCTCCTGTCTCCTCCCCTCCCCACCCCCCCCCCACCAGTCCTTCCATTGGTTTGGGTCCCCACCCCACCCCCAATTTAGCAACTAAAATGTTAACAGCTGCGAGTGGCAGGGCACCTGTGGAACCTACCCCAGCACCTTGGACAGCGCCCACTCCCGTTGGCTAGTGCCTGGGTGCACCTGTTGTCAGACTTTCAATATGACCCTTGAGTATAAGTAAAATCCTTATCTTCTATATTAAAGTATTAATTTATATTGTATAGATCTGATAAACAAATGTTAGAGTTATAAGCATATTACCTTCAATTGTGAAGGCCAACCAGAGCAGAGAGAACAGGAGAGTTACATCTAGGGAGCAGAATGGAGTAGGAGGGGCAGAGCGGGGAGTACCGTTTTCCATCCTCATCGCTTCTGGACCATTTATTACCGTCTATGTGTTCTCCCCCATTAAATAAAAATTAAATGCTTTGTGTTCACCAGGTCCCATGTCATGCTCCCCTTCCAGGATGTGGAGGAAAGCTACACATCCCAGACTCCCTGCAGCTAGATTGGGACCATGTTACTGGTTCTAGCAGGTGGGTTGTGGGCCAAAGCCCAGGAGAGTGAAGGGGAGGTTTCAGTACTCTCTCTCCTGTCCCACTGCAGTGACCTGGTAGCCATGTGTTGAGATGGGAATGTCACAATGTGGCATCCACCTGGATTACTGAGTCACCATGCAGAGGAGAGCTACCAGGGGTTCCCCAACTCACAACAGACTTTGCATGGATGAAGATAAGCTTTTGGGTTTTGTTGCATCAGCAAAACTTAGCCTATCCTAACTAATACATGGTAAAAATAATGACATGTCTGGGGTGTGTCATCTATGTGTCATATAAACTTTTAGATGGATGAAGTGTCAACTCTGCCACCATATTAACCAGTACAGGGCTTCCCCCATCACTCAGCAGCATGTTTTTACTACCATAAACCATAAATGTCCATGCAAAGAAGCAACTGATGCCGTAAATCAGTACTATCTCCAATGTGCAGATAATCAATTCCAAGTGATCTTCTTGGTTAATGAAGGACAAGTTTTTTTCCTTTCTTTTCTGTTTCTTTTTCCTTTCGTCTGTATTTAAGCAATGTCCTTCAATAGACAGAGCAGGAGACTGTGTTGCTCAGGATGGGGCATCTCACAGGAGCAGGGCCAGGTGTGTCCTGTGGTCAAGGTGAGTGTCATACCTGTTTTTAAAATGTTCTACTCAAAGCATCTCTTACTGTTTAAAAAACACCAATGGGGAACTGTAGACCCATTTGTCCTAGAGTATAATGTTTTCTGTCCCTTGCTTCATAGAAAATAAATGAATGCAAGTCCCCATATCCAGAAAAAGCCACCTATGTAGCTGCCTGCCCCAGTCTCCTTAGGACCCTTCCAGAATTATCCAGAGTGGCATGGTGGAGAGAGGAGGGAGAAAGTGGAGAATTTGGCTGAGCCTGGGATGTGGCAGGAACTCAGTGACAGGCAGTTACAGCTTTGCCACCCAAGGAATGGCTGTGAGGATCAAAGAGTGTTTCTCCACCACCGTGCCTCACAGCACTGGTGGATGCTGACAGGGCTTCAACATGGGCGGCCCCAGGCACTGAGAGACAGAGAACAAGCCTGCAGATCAGCCCTGATCCTGCAAAGCCTCAGAGTGGCCGCTGAGGCTTTGCAACCTGCAGTTCTGCTAAGGAGAGCTACCTCCCAGTAACCAAGGCTTGCTTTTGCTGAGAAGCACAAGGCCACTCTTCATATATTTTTAATATTCTAGTTATCATGCAAAATCTCATCGATGAGAAAGTTTAAGCAGTGTGCAAACAAGGCAGCCTGCCGAGCCAAGTTAAGATACCTAGTGCACCATGTCAACATGACAAGCCTCATGTTGTGTTTCTGATTATATTTAATAACACAAAATTAGCTTTACTTCATGTAACATATTGTGCCTGCAACGCTATTTGTTTGAACTAAAAACACCCTTCCTACTTTTCCGTTGTAATAAAAGGACTCACATGGTGACCAAAATTTCTAGCCATTTTTATGCATTTGCAAAACAGTAGGAACGTGGAGCAATTCTTCTCTGAAACCAGCCAGAGACAGGCGTGCTGAAATGGGCTCCATTACCCAGGGGCACGGTGGATTGTTCCAGACATTGGTGATCGGAGCACTCAGCGGTTACTTGCAGGGGGACCCAGGCCACGCCCTCCTGAGGGCACGGTTCCCATTTCTCCTTCCTGCACACAGGTCTGTGAGGATAAGGTCAGAAACATGTCAACAGGAGGCTCATCTCATGCGCACCAGCCCCTCCGGGCCAAGCAGGGGGAGCCAGGCTTCGGGGGCCTTGGGACACATCCACATTGGCACCCACGTCCACTGGGGCAGTAGCTGCTAAAAGAGATAGTGGGGGACTGGGCATGACCCCTCTAAGTGGAGAACAGGTGCCCACCCAGTGGGAGCATGGGGGTCTAGCTTTCATACTGCTTGCCTTGGGGTTCACTCTGATGCTAGACTTTTTCATCCCCCATTGCTGGCCCAAATAATTTTGAGTTCAAACATAAAGTTTACTTCCTGCTCATTTCTAAGCTGGCGAAGATCATGTGACATAGTAGAGTTTGAGGCTGGGCGTGAAAGGAGGATGGAGCTCCTACTTCTTGAACTCTTTTTCTTTCCATGCTTCCTTGTTCTCAACAAATTCGCAGCAGACTTTTATCATGCAAACACAAAAGATAGGAGGACCCTGTTGGCAGCCCCGTTAGCAGGACACGACATAGGGACGCCCCAGGCTAGAGTTCCCACATGCCTCTGGGCCCTTGTACAACGGAGGCAGGCGTTCAAGACAGACCTGCAGCTCTAAACGGACAATACAGAATGAACTCCTGATCACTGATGGTCTCGGAAAGAACCTGGGGTTCATCTGGCTTTTGTTCTGATTTAAAGCCATGAGGAGAAGTGGGGGTCAAAACTGCACCCAGAGAGTGAGGATGATGGTGACAAAGTGAGGAAGGCAAAGGTCATTTTCGGGGATGGGCAAAAGGAGAGAAATTTTGGCTTGACAACTTAACATGAAGAAAAGGCTGAGACCATTTCCCCCAAGTATTAAACACAAGAACCTATTGTGGAGTGGTGATTCAACTAGAGCAAAAAGTGGCTATTCAAATATCTCCCTTCTAGTAAAATCTAGAGAAGCTAACACTATTATTAGACGTTGCTTTAAAGTATTAACGTGTTAATTAATCAGTAGCATGCAGCTGATAATATTAAAATTGTATTTTATCTTCAAGAATCCTCGCGCCCACAAACCAAGGAAAACTTGAAAGTAAGAGCAACGGGGAAGAAGTTCCACGTTCACAAATCAACATGTACTACTATGCACGCGGCACACTCAGCTCACTGTGTGACTCCAGAGAGCTCAGACCGCCACAGCAGCACAAGGAATTCAGACTAAAAATGCAAGTCCTGAGATAATTAAGAAAATGAGCGATTTCAAATGGATGCAGGAGGGATGTATTATTCAATGCCTACTGCTAAGTTATTCGTTAACTTTTTAACAAATTAATCTAAATCCTTATCTCATATCTCACAACAAATAAATCCCAAACGAAATTTAAAAGTAAATGAAAAATAGCATATAAGGACAAGTAATAAACATACATGAGTTTTGAAAATATACAGTTTTAGTGTGAGACATGCCTTTCCAACCATAAGACCTAAATAAGGGAACAGAAGAAATTATTAGAAACTTGTCCAAGTAAAAATGAAAAAAAAAAAAAAACGTTAAAAGGGGACATGCCTAATATAAAATTAAAATGGAAACCAATTGAGAGAAAACGTTTGCTGAATATCAGTCTATGACTGGCCTGTGGTTATTAGCCTTAAGATAAAAAGAACACTCAAAAATCAATAAGAAAACGATAAATGGAAAAGTGGACAAATAACCTGGCAAGGTGATTCACAAAAGAGAAATACGAATGGTTAACAAAGTTCTGAAATAGCGAGCAAGCTCATGCAGGTCACAGGCAGCCAGTTGTCCAGGGTTCTTACTGTGTCTCTGTTGTTAATCTAGTCGGGTTTCTTCTGTTTTGTTTTTCTTTGCTTCTTAGTGATGGCGTCAGGGTCCTCAGTAACCTGGTCAAAGTGAAGGGCCACTCTGGTGCTGCGAGGTGAAACTTTAACTGGGTGAAAGCGTTCTAGATGGAAATTTGGCAATGCACGTAAAGTTTATTTAAAATATGCACGGTCTTTGCCCCTGTGATTCCATTGCTCAGAATTTTTCTGAAGGAAAACTAAAATAAGTTCCAAAATTAGGATATGAAGTTCTTACAGTACATAATTAAGTTCTTTTTATTATTTATAAAAATCAGAAACTTAGTCTCCTAAGAGTGAGGGTTGCAACACCCACCTCTCAGAAATCCTGTGGTGACTCAATCCAACAAAACATGCAGAGTCTGGCACAGAGCTGGTTCGTGTTATACTGTTACCCTCACTGTCGTTGTTGTTTAGCTGTATGATGAAATGCTGGGTGCCGTTAAAAAAAATGTGGGAGAAGTACATGCATTCACCTGGGGAAATTTGAGATACAGTAAATGTAGAAAAAGCAAGCTACAAAACAGCAATTACAGGAAAATCCTATTTTTGAAAAGAAAAATATGTTATGAATATGTATCATAAACATTCTGAAAAGAAATATACAAAATGTTAATAGCACCTATCTGTGGATTCTGGGACAATACAGTAATTCTTTTGTTCACAATTCTCTGTATTTTCTTATTCATCTACCATGATTACGTATTTCTAGGGCAATAAAACAAATATAGTATTTTAACTAGGAAGACTATGTAGATAGAAAGGAAATATGTATGATACAATGGAAAGTGAGAAAATAACGCAACTGGCATATACACCAATTTCAACCTTGGAAAAGCACCTGTGCACGCGGAGGAGCTTTGGAGGTCTGCACCGGGAAATGAGCCTAGTTGAGTCGTGCGATGCTGCTACCTCCTCAGATGAGGAAAGAGAGGCTCGTTCCCCACACCCTGAACTTCACAAGCCCCTGCTCTGGCTCTGTACCCTCTCCTGAGGCTCCCAGGGTATAAGCTCACCTGGAGTTCATGGCCCCTGCCTGGCCCCAGCCCATCTCCTCGGTGACCTGCCCTGTTGAAGGCATGTCTGCTCAGAGGCTCCACGGCTGGCCCAGGAGTCACTGTGGGTGAGTGTGAGGGAGCAGAGCTCTGTGTAAGGTCCTCAAAGTGCAAGAGGTGGTCAGAGGTAGAAAGAGAGATGTGTGGTCCAAAGCCAGGTGCCAGCTCTCCTGCTGCTGTGATCTGGCAGGGAGAGCCCAGGAGTCCCACACCGAAGTCTAAATTCTAGCCTCCCTTCCAGGGAAAGGGGGGAGCATCCTCACCAATGGAGGAGGAGCAACAACATCTACCTGACAGCTTGGTTAGTTGCCATGGTAACTTTTCCACATTGAGTCCCAAGGCTGGTATCCATGTGACTCTTGCTCCGGACCTACCACGTCAGGGGTGGGCTTGGGCGGTGAGGTTGCCACTTGCATCGCTGTGTTGTTGTTGATATTTTATTTTCTTTACTATTGTTGCAAGTGGCTTTTTTTCATTACAAACTTTAGAAGTAAGGAAATGTCGGCCAAATGTCTCATTTCCCTCAGAATGAGGGTTGTAGCAGCCTGCCAGTGGCCCCGTCCCCACCCCATTCGGCTCACAGCCTGGGCACCCACTCCTGTCCACCTCCTGGCCTGCAGTTAACCTCTGCCCCCTCCCTGCATTCCTGCGTCAGCTCCCCCAGACCCAGAGCCTCAACCGGCCCTGGCTTCACAGCTGCCACCAGGTTCTGTGGGTGTTGTTCCCATCCAGTCCCGGAGGCCAGCAACTCCAAAATCCTTTGGCTGTTTGTCCCAAGAGTCTGGGGGCTTTTCCAGCAAGACCTGCATTTAAGTCCTGACCAGAGGCTCTCTGCTGACCATTGGCTTGTGGATCTAAACAGACCACCTCTACTGCCCCCTTCCATGAGGGGGGTCCTCCAGATGTAAGCAGAGCTCAGACTCAGAGTCCATCTAATTTGTGGCCTCCCTTCAGGCCAGTCCCTACTTTTTCCTCCTTGTGTGTGTGTGTGTGTGTGTGTGTGTGTGTGTGCGTGTGTGCTTGTGCAACACAGCAGGAAATGAGATGCTGTCACTGGTCTTCAATAGTATGCCCGGCTCTCTCAGGCTGAAAACAGCATCGACACAGCTGCTCTTCAGCAAGAGCGACTGTGATGGACAGGACCCCAGAGGCACCGGCTGGACCTCCAGAGAGCACTGCCCTACTCTCCATCTGTGCAGAGGAGTCGTGACCTGAAGGCTCAGGGGGCACGCAGTGACGTGGACCAACAAGCACAGGGCATAAAAATAGTAGCTGCTCGATAAATGCTGGATGAATTCAGTTTGCTCTTCAGGCTCATGAGAAGTAGAGGCCAGCTCAGTGTTAAAACATCACAAAACCAGCCTGACCTGCTTATGTTCTACATGCAGACACAGATACTACCTCCTGGGGCCTCGGACATACAGCGATCCTGACGCGGGTTTTAAACTGGAGAGAATCAGGGGTTCATAAACTTGAATGGGAAAAATTACTGAAATGTGGCGTATCTTTAATTCTGAATGCAGACAACAAACCATGGTGCTATTAACAGTAAGGATAGAAATCAAGAGATGCTTTGAGCCATCTGCTACAAACGCCACGTGACACGGAGTGTCAGTAATTCTCAGTATCCCTTCTACAAAGAGTGTTGATCACCCCCCTACACCAGATCAGGTCACTAATATGTTAAAAGAGTACGTATCTATCATACAATTACTATATGGTCTATACCATCCGTATGTTTTTGTCAATATTTGAAAACAATTTCAGTTATTTCAACAATATTTGGTTTCATTTCATAGATTTTTAAAACTCATTTGAGGAGGGGATCCTGAGGCCACACCAAATGCCAGAGATGTCCACAGAAGGGAAAATGTCCAACCCCCCCACCCCCGGCTCCGCCCCGGTGATGACATGAGCTTAATGCCCCATTAATCATACCTTCAGGCTGTGAACCAGGCAAGATAGATATTTTCCAAGGGACCCTCATTTCATACCTCCTAACTTCCTCATTTAAGTGGCAACTTCAACTTTGTCCCAGCACTCTGTGCCAGGAACACAAGATGAAAGAGGGCCGTGGAATGAAGCCAACCGCAGCCCAGCCTCCAAGCCAGGAGAAAGAACAGACAAAGCTGGAAAATAAGCAAAGGGCTTTGTTATTATGGTAACTTTGGCTGGTGTAAGGAAACACAAGCTTTAAAATGCTCAGGGTCACACAGAAGCAAAGATCTGGGGCCTGTTTGTTTGGGAGCCAGGGATATGGGGAGAAACTGTCAGTATCATAATTCTGGCTGGCACCATGGGGTAATGACCCAGAACTGGTTTGTTTTGACAGCTAAAACAGAGGCAGATAACTGAGATACTGCACCTTTAAAACCAAGGGGGCCTCTCAGATGAGCCTGGAGCCCAAGGCACCAGTTGCCTGAGGACACCGCTTTCTCTCTTTCTCCCACGTGGGCAGCACTGAGCATAGGGGCTTATCCAGCAGCAGCTTGGAATACAGGTCGGCCAGGCCAAGGAAAAGATAAGGCCACTGGGTGGCTGTGAAGGCCAGCACACATCTGGCTGGCAACCGTGCCCAACTAAGCCAGAACCTGTATATCCAGTATCTCTAGATCCAATTCTGCCAAGAGGAAATGCTTGCATTTCCTCCTTCTCCCTCCAAGATAGAGGCTGTGACACGCCCAGCGCCTGTTTGAGAGATGAAGGTAACCCCAACTTGGCATTTTAAGGATATCAAAGGATATTTCAATCAGTAAAACAAAATCCACAGAAAAACAAACAAGATATGATGCCTTCTCAAATATCAAGCCCCAGAGCAAATCCAGCTCACTCTCCCCCAAGAGCACTCCAAGTCCAGTGGTACCCCCTAGGATTGAAAGCAAAGCAAAATTTGAAGGGATTTTAAGGAACCCCTTATAAAGAAGTGAACCTTTCTGGCAATGACAGAGGACCCTGCAATTGAGAACAACTATAAAAGCTGGGTAGAAAAAAAATTTGCTTGAGGACACTGGAAATCAATCAAGACAGCCAGGACTTGAGGGTTCGAAATCTCAGAGGAAAGGGAAAAGCACTGGGATGAGTCTTCTGCTCACTGATGCTTTTTTCCCCACTGGAGCATTTGCCAATTTACAGCATAGGAAATAGAGTTGAAAGGAAAAGTGGTAGCCCAGAAAAGTCTCGAAGGGCTGAGAAGACAATTGGAATGCAGTGCAGCCAGAAAGTGAGAGGCCAGGATTCTCATGTAGAGGAAACCCCAAGAGAAGGAAGCCTGTTATTCTGCACCCAATTCTCCCCAGGGCATTTGTCAACGCTGAGCAATGAATGCGAACACAGGGCAAAGGAGGAGACACCAAGAGCAAAGCAGCTGCTAAGAGGCTTAAAGGCTAAGCAGGGATTTTGGCAGGTGCAGAGTCCTGGGAAGACAAAAATTGAACTTCAGAGCCCACTAAGGAGGAGCGCCCTGGTAAGTACTGCAGGTTCTCAGCTGAAATTGCTGAAACACTGTAGCCCAGGAATGAGAGCAAACCATAAATAGGTCATCCCTTCCACAGCTGGAAACCCAGCCTAGATAAGGTCAAGGTCATCTTCCCCTACTCTATCCCCCTCAAGAAGAAAATGACAACGTCATCCTGTGGCTCTACTATTTTGATATGAAATCTTGACATTCAAGTCAAAACTTATCATGTGAGGCATGCAATAGGAATAAATCATCAAAAATCAAGAGAAACGATTGATGATAGGAACAGGCTCATGGGTGATGGAGATAGAGTAATCAGGTATGAACTTGAATTATAACGAATATGTTTAAGAAAATTAATGAAAAATAGAGAATTTCATCAGAAAACTGGAATCTATAAGAATTATAGTGAAATACAGTACAGAACTTGAGTATTTTATCAATTGATTTACCTGAAGGTTAGACAGAGCAGAAGAAGTGATAAGTGAAATGATGACAGGTCAATATAAAAGGTCCAAAGTTGGCACAGGAAAACATAAGAGATCTATGGGACAGTGTAAAGAAATCTAACATAGGGTTAACTGGAAAGGTTACATAAAAGCATTATTTGAAGAGAGAATGAGAATTTTCCAACTTTGACAGAAGAATTTCAAGATGTTCTACAAAGTCTCAAAAAAGGATAAATACAAAAGCCACTTCATACTAAAACTGAAAATCAAAGACAGGAAAAAAAATTTAATTGCAGAAAGAGTCAAGGATAAACAAAGGACAAATAATAAGGCAGACAACTACTTTTTCGAAAGAAATGAAGAAAGCCAGAAGACAATGGAGAGAAATCTTTAAAATGCTAGAAAAAACTGACATCTAATTTAGGAATTTATCCTCATTGAAATATCTTTTGCAAATGAAAGACACATGAAGGTTGAAAAATGAGATTATTTATTTACGATACACCCATACTAAAAGAAATATTAAAGCAAATTATTAAGGCAAAAAGAAAATGGTAATAAGTAGATTCACAGTAGTGCACAAAGAAGCAAAGACCATCAGAAAGGGTAACACAACTAACATCATCCTCAATGGCGAAAACCTAAAACTTTCCCTCTAAGATCAGGAAAAAGACTAGGATACTTACTCTCATAACTTTTATTCAACAAATTTTGGAACTGCTAGCCAGAGTAATTGGGCAAGAAAAAGAAATAAAAGACATTCAGATTAAAAAGGAAGAAGTAAAACTCACTATTTGCAGATGACATGATATATAGAAAACCCTAAATAATTTGGTGACACCATCAAAAAATTATTAGGACTAATACATTAATTCAGTAAAGTTGCAGGATACAAAATCAATATACAGAAATCTGTATATACGGTACAGTATTTCTATATACCAATAACTATAAGAAAAAGAAGTTAAGAAAGCAATACCATTTGTAAATACACCGAAAAGAATAAAATACCTAGGAATAAATTTAAGCAAGGAGGTGAAAGACCTGTACTGAAAACTATAAGACGTTGATGAAAGAATCAGAGAAAACACAAGTAAATGGAAAGATCTTCCATGCTCATGAATTGAAAGAAATAATATTGTTAAAATATCATTACTACTCAAATAAATCTACAGAACAAATGTAATTAAAGTGTTATAAAGCCCTTGCAATGCTGGAAAAATGATAAAAGATTTAATCTGTTTGACTCTAATAAGCCAAGAATGTGCAAGTCACCTAGACTCACCAAAAATCTCTAGAATAACCATGAAAGAAAAAAATAAAAGAACACATAACCAGTACACTGATAGAGGGTGAAAACTTAAAGAATAAATAATATTTTATTACATTAATTGGCATCAGGATAGGGCAAATAGGGAAAACAAATAAAAACTAAAGAATAAGACATCAAATATAATCACTACACCAAAGTTTACGTTAAACATAAATGGAGTAAATACACCAATTGAAAGACTCATATTATCTTTTAAATGAATTTTTTAAAGCCTAACTACATGCTGCTTACATATATGGTAGTTGCTGCTTGTTTTACTTGTAAGGACATAGTCAAGTTTAGATTAGAAGGATGAAGTAGAGATCCCATGCAAATATCAGCCCCCAAAGACTCCTGTACCTACGTTCATATCAGGAAAAGTAGACTTTAAGACGTATTATTAGAAACGAAGAGAGAGATTTTATAATGATTAAAGAGAAAGTTCAACAAGATAAAATAAGTCTAAATGTGTTCCACCTAAAAAAATGGCCTCAAAATATATAAAGCAAACCAAACAGCAGTAAAAGATAAAACCATAGAAATCCACAAATTTAGAGATTTTTATACAGTTCTCTCAGTGGAAGAGAGAACAAGCAGGAAAAATAAAATCAGTATGTTTATAGAAGAATTAAAAGCCACAAGTAACCAATTTGACCTGTTTGACATGCATAGAATACCATGCCCAACAACCTCAGGATACGTATTCTTTACAAGTGCATACAAAGCATTTCTTAAAATAGAACATACATTGGATTGTAAAGCAAGTCTCAATATACAAAATATGTTCTATGATCACAGTAGAATTGAGCTGGAAGTCAATAACAAGAAGATAACCAGAAATTCCTTCCTAATTTCTTGGAAATTAAGCAACACAATTCTGAATAATATACAATCAAAGAAGAAATCATAATGGAAATTAGAAAATATTTTTAATTAATTTTTATTGGAGTATAGTTGCTTTACAATGTTGTGTTAGTTTCATGCTGTACAACAAAATGAATCAGTTGTACATGTACATACATCCCTCTTTTTCAGATTTCCTTCCCATTTAGGTCACCACAGAGCATTGAGTAGAGTTCCCTGTGCTATACAGTAGGTTCTCATTAGTTATCTACTTTATACATAGCAGTGTATATATGTCAACTCTAGAACGAGTAATAATGAAAACAAGTTATACCAAAATTTGCAAATAAAGTAATACCTAGAAAGAAATGTGTAGCCTTAAATGCATATATTGGACATGTATAAAAGCGGAAAAATTATGATCTGTCAAAGCACTTAAACTTTTTCATCTCAGGACCCTTTTGAAGCCTTAAAAATCATTGAGGACCCCAAATAACTTTTGTTTATGTGAAAAATATCAATCATTATTTACCATATTCTAAATTACAACTGAGACTTTTAAAAATATTTATTGATTCTTTTTAAGTAACAATAATGAATCCGTTACATGTTAACACTGATAGCATCATTTTAAAAACAAAATTATATTTTCTAAAGCAAAATATTAAGTGAAAAGTTTGGCATTGTTTTGCATTTTTGAAAATTTCTGTAATGCCTGGCTTAATGGAAAACAGCTGCATTCTCATATTTGCCGCTGTATTCAATCTGTTGTGATATTTTGTTTATGTTGAAGTATATAAAGAAAATCCAGATTCACATAGCTAAGTAGTTGGACAAAGAAGTATTTTAATAGCCTTGTCAGACAATTGTGTAGGTCTTCTTTGATACTACACCAAAATTTGGAAGGTATAGTTTCTTAAAGGTTAATTGCAGTGTGAAATCTGAACCCATGTGAATGCATTTTTTACACTCTGTTATGTTAAAATCCATTGTCTCTCTTACACATTGAGTGGATTTTTCACTCACACACGACTTGATAACATTATGCAATGGGCATTTGGAATATATTGGTTTACTGAGTTATGCTGATCTTGCAAATATCGACACATTATTCTTATACAATATTTTTAAATTATACTCATTAATGTCTCTACCTATCTCATTATAAATGTCTCAAAGTATAGGGAAGCTATCAAGTTCACAGTTAGTGGGCCCAACCTTCCCAATTTGCCTGGGACTGTTCCAATTCTAGCACTAAACTTCGTGCATCCCAGGAAAACCCACAGTTCCAGGCAAGCCAGCATGGTGGGTCGATAGTTGGTGATTGCAAGTCTTCCAAGATTTTCAATTTTGCTTAAAAGCTTGAAGTTTATCATTGGCAACAAACACTTTTGGTGATTTTCCTTGAAATGACAGGTCCATTTTATTCTTCTTTTGGAAAAATGTCTGCTAAATACCCAAGTTGGAATAACCAAAACTTGTCTGACAGTTATTTTTTCAAGTAAAATAGAAACCCATGGAAAAAGTGGGCTAGTTCACTTTGCATCTCAAACATTCACAAAAGTGCTTTTCTTTGAGTTAATCATTGGACTTCAGTATTCAGCAGAAATACTCTATGCATATTCCTTATTTTTCCATACAGAATATTTATTAAAAAAACAATAAAATTAATATTTTTTACCACTCATGGAATATATTTTTTAAGGGAAACTAGCATTTTGCTTGTAAGTATGTGGCATTAAAGAAGATAATGACTGCTAATACACTTTGGTGCTACTACGCTAATTCAAGCTAGGGCATCAACAATTATATTCACTGTTGTTTTTACACCATCAATAAAAATAACACCACAGTAGAAAACGTAATGAATATTGTATTATGTTGTTTTAGTATTATCATGGAACTATTTTTTACTTCATTGAGCTCTTAAGTTTCCTGGGTACCCTCAGGGTTCACAGAAGGGAATTTGAGAACTAATGCCCTAAATACTCATGTCAGGAACCCCAAAATAAAAAGTAAATTGAGCCCAAAGAAATGAAAAGTATAACATAACTTGAGAATTCAATACGTGGCTTTAATGGCAAATTAGAGACAGCAGAAAAAGAAAGAAGAAAGGTAAGAGCACAAACCAGCTAAATGTAAAACAAATATAGTAGAAAATAAACACAGCCTGAAACTGGCTTTTTGAAAAATCTAACAAAATATATAAATGGATATAGTGAGACTGATCAAGAAAAAGGGAGGTGACAATACTGATACCAGGAACAATGACAAAAAATGCCATCAATGTAGACATTTTAGACATTAAGAAGATGGCATTTTGAAAAACTTCACGTCAATACATTTGGAGAATTTAGGTGGAATGAGCAAATTCATTGAAACATACAAAACTGACTCAAGAAGAAATCGAAAAATCTGAAAAGTTTGATGTGTATTAAAGAAATTAAACGTAGTTCAAAGACATCCAACAGGGAAAACTCAACCTCTAAATGACATCCTTGGTGAATTCTTCTGAGCAGTTAAGAAAGAGATGATGCCAATGTTACTCAGTGTTTTTCAAAGCCTAGCAAAAGAGAAACCACTCTCTCAATTTGTTTTTTTGAAACAATGTAATCTTGACATCAACATCTGATAAGGGCATTATGAAAAAGAAAAATTACAGGCCTATCTAACTTGGATGCAAATTTACCAAATGAAATATCAGCAAACCAAATCTGGTATGAAAGAAAAAGGCAAATGCATCACATCTCCACGGGGTTTATTTTAAGAATGCAATGTTGGTATAACATTTACATATCAGCCAATGTAATTGATTACATTGACAAAATAAAGGAAAAAAAACTGCAATCATTATAGCAGATGCAGAAAATGAATTTAATAAAATTAAGCAATCATTTATAACAAAAAATTTAACAAATTAGAATTAGAACTTGCTTGATACACATACACACACACACACACACACACACCCAGCTAAGATCATAATAATTGATGCAGTACTGAAATTTACCCCTAGAAACTGGAAGAAAGACAAAAGTGTTTGCTGTTATCGCTATCATGAGAACATTGTACCAGACATCCTAAGTAGTGCAATAAAGCAAGAAAACTAAAAGTATGAGTATGGGAAAAGAAGAACCAAAACTAATTATTTTCAAGTGATATGATTATGTACATAGAAAATCTTACAGATAAATTATTAGACTTATTAAGTGAATTTATCAAAGCATCTGGGTTCAAGGTCAGTGTACAAAAATAAAAATTGCATTTCTGCACACTAGAAATAAACAACTAGAATGTGATTTTTTTTCATTGACCCCAGTTATAATAGCAACAAGAATCACACACCTAGGAATGAATCTACTAAACGATGTACACTGTCTACACAGAAAGCAGCAAATCACTGAAAGAAATTACGGAAGATTGAAATGAGTGGAAATATATACCATGAGCATTGATTAATAGACTCAGTGGTGTAATTATGTCAGTTCCCTAGAGAGTCAATAAAACCCCAGTCTTAAAATCCCAAGAGGTATTTTGTGTGTGAAGTTCACAAACTGATTTTAATATTTATATGGAAATGCAAAAGACACTTTGGAAGTCAAAAATATATTAGACATTAATAAGAGAAAGATGAACTTCCCAAGTCAGTTACTGAAACCTATGGTGCAAGGATAGAATAAAGAATCCAAGAATATAAGTATATACAATTATATGATATATGCATGTGTACATATGCATGTATATGCCTATATATGAATAGTCATAGCCAAAAAATGGAAACCACCCAGATGTCCTTGAATAGGTGAATGGTTTAAAAACTGTGCCCCATCCAATCATGGAACGCCACTGAGCGATAAAAAGAAAGAACTATTGATAACCACAACAGCTTGAATGAATCTCAAATGAATTATGTTGAGAGAAAAAAAAGCCAGTCTCCAAAGGCTATATACCATATGTTTCCATTTATATAATACTTTTGAAATGGCAAAATTATAGAAATGGAAAGCAGATTAGTGGTTACCAAGGACCATGCATGGGGTGGGAGGAAGAAGGTATGACTACAAAAAGGCATCATGAGGGATCCTTAGGGTGATGGAGACTTTCTGTCTTGACTGCATCAGTGTCACTGTCCTGGCTCTGGTACTCTACTATGTGATGCAAAATATTTCCTTTGGGGAACACTGGATAAAGCAGGTACCGAATCTCAGTATTGTTCTTATAATTGCATGTGAATCTACAGTTACCTCAAAATAAAAAAGTTTAATTAAAAATTATTTGTGAACACAAAAAAAAAAAAAACTGATAAATTTCATTATTAGCTATTTTGCCATCCCTAGATGTATACCCAACAGAAGTGCCTCCGTGTGTTTCCCAAAGCACGTGCACAAGAACGTTCTCAGCAGTGCTGTTTGAAATCGACAAAACTTGGGGGAACCCACAGATATTCATCAACAGTAGGACACATGATTATACTGTGACACTTCCGTGTAGTAGAATACTATACGACAGTGAACAGGAACCAAGTACTGCTGTATATATGGATGAATCTCGTAGAAGTACTGTTGAGCTAAAAAGCCAGTTGCAACAGACATGAGTGGATGAAATATAATTCCATACAAGCAAAGTTTTAAAACAGGTAAAATTAAACTATGTTGATAGATGTCAGAAAGGTGGTTACCTTTGTCAGGGTAGTGACAGGAAGGGAACATGAGGAAGGCTTCTGCTGTCTAGTAACATTCCATATTCAACAAGGAGAAATGCAATGAAATTAAGTGTCGTAAGCACCATGGTGTGCAGAATTCATGGTGGGGACCTCGGGGAACCACTTACTCAGGCTGAAAGGAGAGAGGTCATGAGGAATAGACAAGGTGGGAGAAGGTCACGAGGAGAAGTGAACAGTGATGGGGTCCCGGATTCAAACACAAGAGACAGAAGCATGGAAATGTCAGTGACAGTCTCATTCTCAATAAATTCTTGGAGGGAGGCAAGGTGATGTTTAAATGCGATTGTTTAATCCCAGGCAGAGAAGACCAGGGGGTCCGATAATAATAGACAAGCAGTGTAAACAAGTACAATTATGGAAGATGAAACATTAGAAAAGGAAAAATCTCTTAGTGACAGAATAGTGCTAAGAAGTGCAGTTTTCTAATTTGCTGCTGAAACACGTCCTAAATTATGAAGAACGTTGTTTTCGTATTATAAGAGGAGAGCTCACAAAAGTCAGCGTTCCTGAGTTCCTGATATTCCGTGTTTGCTTCAGGACCACACACACTGGTTTATGAGTGATTCATCCACCTCCTCCAGTCTCTTTATAGTTATTAATGCCCTTCTTCAATGTGTGATTTAAGAACATGTATAATTGACAATGGTGTGAGTTCAATTTTTTAATGCCAGTTAAAAGATGCCACTCCAATCATTTTTCCAACCGCTTACTGACTTCATCTTCAAAACTGTCCTGCCTTGCTGAGGTCAGTCTTACTGCTCCACAAAGAGGTGAGTGAGCAGGGTACGGGTGGAGCGTGTTAGAAGCTGCGTTCAGACACCCGCCTGTGGGTGCCCATGCGGTACTGACAGCAGCCCAGCAGCTACGGTGGGACGTAGCTGCCACATTTCAGTAGATGGACTCATCCTCTGCGGCCCAGATTTGTGGTGGAGGAATCCCACTTTCTTTCTTCATTTTGTGTAAAAAGCACTGCGTTTTCCTCTGCTTTCAGCGCAGCCCAGTACTGCAGTGTAATACAAATGAATCCATGCCTAAAATGAGTAACATCTGAAGCCAAATTC
Organism: Hippopotamus amphibius kiboko; assembly: GCF_030028045.1. NCBI lineage: Eukaryota > Metazoa > Chordata > Mammalia > Artiodactyla > Hippopotamidae > Hippopotamus > Hippopotamus amphibius. The sequence goes on along the minus strand of NC_080190.1, from coordinate 3,797,974 downwards.
CTCTTGCTCAGAGAAGAGGAGGGAATTTAGACTGTGTTCTCCAATTACTGCTGCTCAGTGCTATTTGCTGAACTTATAGGCAGAAAATATTCATTTCAGATGCAGCCAAAAAGACCAGTCTACCATGTTTATAACTGTGTTCTTTTCCCCTGTGAGTACTTGAAAAGGAAAACATTTTGATAAAACCTTTAAAAGTCCTTACCCACAGCTCTCTAAAACCTGAAGGAAATGAGGGATAGGCATTTTCACCAATGAGAAGCCTCCGTTTGGGGCCCCACATCCCAGAAGAGCAAAGGTTCCTGGGGAGGCACCAAGCCCCATCCCACGGGACTCAAGGGCATCCTCAGACGGGAGCCGCCAGCGGAACTGAAGTGGGGTTGAGCTTGTGCCATTAGCGTCTGTAAGTCTGTACTTGAACTGCCCTTTGTTCTGCAGGGTTTATTTCACCCATAATAGACCATGTTGACTTCAAAGCAGCCCCTTTGCTTGTGGGGTGATAGGCTAGGAGAATAGAGCTCATTAACAGTCCTCCCTTTCAAATGGAAATCGTCCTGCCTTTATGGAGGGAGACGGGAGAGCCCTCCTTGGAATTAACACTGCTTCCTCTCTGACTCTTTGGGTCCTTGCTTTCTTCTGGACTGAGACGGGGAGAGCGGAAGAGGGGAAATTAAAGGGATAGTCACATCACTCTTCCTCTCACACAGGCTGAAAATGGGTTAACCAGAGACACTCAGAGACCACTCAGTCTCAAAGGGTTGGGTCCCCCCATCACAGGTCCCCCCAAAATGATAATGTAAGAAGACGGCATTTTTGTGTGTCAACAACTTGGGCACTTTGTGCCAGAGCACAGACACGCACATGTGCACACGGGCATGCACGCGCACGCACACACAGTGCACAGAGGTGACGGATGGCCACATCCTCTCTGTACTGAGCCCTACCTCTGTGGCCTCTTACACTGTCCTTGGGTTGCTGTTTGTTCCCCAGGCTGAAAACAATGGTTGGAGACCCAAGCCTAGGGTCCCAGGGAGCTTGTGGGGCGGGGGAGGGCCTTCCACCCCAGGGAAGGGCAGGTGGTCATGGAGATGCTTTTGATTTGACAATGACTGGGTCAGACTGCAGCTCTCGGCAGGGCATCTGGGGGATCTTGTTCCCAGCACAAACTTGCTGCGGCTGCCAGCCTCCCCGGGATCACGCAGGCCTCCTGTCCCCACGTCTCTCTCTCCCCAAGGACCCTGTCCCTACAGAGAAATTCCGCCTGGAGAAGGGCTGTGGGCTCCAGGTTAGAAAGGAGGGAAGGATATCAGACACCACGAAACCACTGGAGCTGGGAGGGGAAGGTGGGCTCGCCAGATAAGCGTCATGGGGGCTGTGGAGAAATTTCAGGGACAGAGAAACGACATTTACTGCCTGAAGGGAAAACCTGTGGCAAGCTTCGGGATGCACTGCGGCTGCGGCAGAACTTGGCAGGGCCCCTGCCCTTCTCAGTACGGGATATGTGCTAATGGATCCAAAATATTGAAAGCAAATATTGACTCCGACGCCTAAAAAGCCTTTAATTATTTATTTTGAATAATTTGATACTCAAGGAAATTAATGCTAAAGCATTTCTCTGTTTGTGCCAAATCAGTGCCTCTCAGTGGGAACTCAGTCCATCTTTGCAGGCAAGCGCTCACTCTCAGTAGGCAGTCCATTTCTGCAGAGTACCATTAAGTTAATTTCAAAAAGAACCAGTAAAGGTATATGGAGCAGGCAGTAATAGCATGGAAAATATCCAAAATTACTAGACCCAGCAACAGAACTTGGATGCCATTTTCATGCACTAATAATTTGTAGTCTACGTATTGAAGGTAACTATAAACTGACTACTTTCTGTGCTAAAGCATTCAGGTAATTAAAAATACGCCGTTAGTTGCCTACCTTTCAACATTTGGGAACAAGATGCTGCTTTTTCTCTTTTCCTGGGTAAATGCATCTTGCAGACTGTTCCCCAAAGCGACGCTGAAGTCCCATGTCACAAAGATGATCTCCGTGTCCTTGTTTTCCTTCTGGAGTGTGAGGAGGATTTGCCCACCAGGCCAGCAGATGAGCCAGGGGTGCTCTGGAGAGGCTCTCGGGAAATCGGTTTCATTTTAGATGAATCACTATGTTCAGAATTTAATAGGGACGATTCTGGATGAACTACATGAAATTAAGCGTCTGACAACAGAAGGACCCCACCAAAATCTATCATATGCTTTTGTTTAGGGGGGAAATTAAAAAAACATGGGCAGGAAAAAAAAATGTCAAACAACATTTTTAACTTCTAAGACCAGGTAAAAAGAAGATGAAGTATTTGAAGTTTCTATGAACCTCCTGTGTTAGAGCATTTCCCGCTGCTTGGTGGATTTCCGGGAGGAATTACCTCTTTCAGTTCCATTTCATCCCAACAGCAACTGTTTAGGATGTTTTCATATGCTACCCATTTCTATAAGTCCCTATAGAAAAGGGATCAATTTCACCAAGGAAGGTTTTGAAAAAGCAATCTTTTTACTGTTCATGAAGGATATCAATATTACAGCAACCAGACTCAACCAGAGCCATTGTTCCTTTCCAACTCCTGGAGAAGGTGTAATTTTGACAGTAAAAAGCCGTTTAACTATTCATTGGGTCTAAGCTACAACCACACAATTAGTCAAGTAATCGCTCCAAAGGATGGCAGCTTTGATCTTCGGAATGAAGAGATGTGAAAATGACAAAAAAGTAGAGTTCCATTTTGGATTTTCCACATGGATCTACCTCAATTCAAGGACGCTGGTCAGTCCTATAAGTGTCAAGTTCACACCAGGAGGCATCGGGAGAACGATAGCTTCCAGACTCACAAAGTGGTGGGTCTCTTTAAGTCTCTCTCTCAAATTATCAGGTGGATTTGAAAATTCTCTGAGTAATTTACCCAAGAGAATCCCATTGCCTCTCGATGTTTCGACAGGCCCTGGAGAGGACCTATCTTGGAATTAAAGAAGGCAGCACAGAGGCCTTGAAACCAAGGAGTGGGAGGTTCAGAGGTGGATCCCCAGCCCCACCCGTGTCCTCCAGACACAGATGGGCCTTCCTAGCACCACATCTGATGTTTCACCCTCGCTGGCTTTTCTCTTTGTCCGGCCAGCCCACCTCACTTCCTTCTGGTCAACTACAGAGTTGTCCTCCACCTACCCAGAGCCAAAACCTCAGCAGCTGCTGAAACACCAGGGGGTGTTTCAGACCATTGCAGGGGGTGTTTTCTAAGGCTCCTTCTGCACTTCCTGCCCTCTGGCTTTCCCCGATGAATCAGACTACGTAATAATATCACTTATAGGTATCACAGCCTGTAGTTTGTAGTTTGGAATGGGATTGGGCTGTATTCCCAGGTGTACCCTCTGTGCATCCCCCCCCCCAGGAAGCCCACAGAACTATCTGCTCTATAAATGATTAAACATTGGAGATTCCCCCAGTCCCCGAAGCCAGAGGGACTCCGGAACCAGCCGAAGACGCATCCAGAGCCTGTCCAAACTCTACGCACAAACCCAGGCACCCACAGAGATGGAGAAGATGGGACACAAGTGAAGGATCCTTCCTCCAGCCTCTGACTGGAGGTGTGGCAGAGGCCACACCAGGATTTCAGTTCAAAGTCCTCGAAAGGCCGCTCGTCAAAATCTCTTCTTCAATCCAGCAAGAAGATGCCCCCTCTCCGTTCCTTCCCCTAGGCTAAAGGAGCATGTCTGGAAAGGTTTACCTGGGAGGGGAAGCACATTACCTCAGGATCCCCCATTAGCCCACATTTCCAAATTTGCACTCAGCAGGACCCACAAGGAATGGCATTTAGTACTGGAACATCTGGATCAGGGAGAAGGAAGGGAGGGAGGAGCTGGGAGTAGGCATGGTGAGAAATAGGGCAGAGAGAAACTTCCCCAGGAACTGGGAAGCCCTGAGCAGGTGCAAAGTGCCCAACTGGATGGAAGATGAAGGACAGAGAGAGGGATGGACAAAAGGAGATGCGCACGGAGATGCGCACGGAGCTGCTAGAGGCTGATAAGACCAAGGGGACTCCTTCCCCAGCTTCTTTTAAGGGTGTATTGTGGACAAGCCAAGACAATAGAAGACATCTTGGCCCGGCGTGTGCTACAGGAGCGGCCAGCGCAGCACAGTGACGTGGGACTCGGTGTTGAGCTTGTGGGCACCTCCACCTCTCCTGCCCCAGCACACAGCACCTCCACCTCTCCTGCACCAGGACACAGCACTGCCATCAGAAACCAGACCTGGATGCCACCTGGGTCATGAGATAAACTGCTTGGGTGTGTCTTCCTCTCTCTCCCTAGGGCGAAGGACACCCCCATGCTGGGCAAGGAAAGATAGGGAAAAATCCTTTATAAAACCTCCTGATGCCATTTCACTGAGGGCCGCCCCCGAGCCGTTCCTGAAGGACGTATGCTGAGGGCCTTGCAGGCAGCAACAGTGGAAGCCAACTTCCCAGATATGGAAATCTGGCCGAGAAACAAACCCTCCGCTTTCCCAGGCATCTGACCCATAAGACACAGGGGCTCAGAGTCCTCAGGGGGCAGCAGGGGTGGGTTTCAGTCTGAGTTGTTGGCTTTCTGAGGACCCATCCTACAGCCTCTCCGGTAATACTTGCAAAATATTCCTTGCCGACTACGGGAGGACCCCTGGATCAAACCCAAACTCAGAAGCCAGGAAATCCATTTGCAAATAAAATGAGGTTCTGAGACACACGGCCCATGTGTAGCTGTGAACTCAGAGCCCGGAAACTGCAGCTGAATTAGGCAGATTCCCATGCAGTGGAACTCCAGGAAACGCGTGCCAGGGTTCATGACATGTGAGAGTTTGTAACTTCATTTTCTGTAACACATTTCACACAAATTGTACCCCGACTTGCTTTGCAGAGTTAAATAATACAGTTACATACCCTATGAGAATTCACCCAGAGTTAACATACTAGAATATTCTGGTCCCACAATATACGAAGTCAATCCTTGGTTTCTTACAGGATTTAATACACACACGCACACACGCACACACACACACACACACACACAGTGGAAAGGGTAGGTTTTCTTTTATTCAATGAGTTTACTGCATAAAGACAGATCATGGGCTGTATTTTATGTAATACAACAATTTTCAAACATTTTGACCTGCTTTCTCAAACAGCACCAAAAATATTCTACGAGATAGGAAAGTAGTGTAAACAGAGGTAGGTAGAGTGTATCCTGCTGAGAGGTACAGAATGGATTTGGGGCTAAAAGATGGAGACATTAAGGATACAGGCTGCAGCTCCTCTCCCCCCCCCCCGCCACAGGGATGCCCTGTAGGCAGTGCAGAAAGTGTAGTAACTACAACTAAAATTGGATTTAATCATTGCTCTAATAAAGGGCCAAGGCTACACGGCAATTTACTGCGCTGTCGGCAAAATGCATTGCTTAAGGCACGTTAGCAGCATATTAGATAACACGTGCACGGTAAGTAAATTATGATTAAAATAAGTGTGGAGTAAATACTGAGTGTGCATTAGCACAATAACTCTTTTCAAAAATCTTTTAAAGATCCCTCCCCCCCCCCGTGAATCTGTTTATCATCTTCTACAATTTTTATCAAATTCAATAAGCATATTTCTGACTCTATAAACTGTTTTTGATTGGTCTTTTTATTTTTTTTTCAGTTGGTAAATGAAAGAATGATGTCATATGACAGTATTAAATACTATTAAACAGACCATAACTAACGTTGGCTGTATAAATTATACATAAGCTGACACTTTTATGCACTTTGTGAAGAATTGCTTCACGGGTTATGCAATCTTTTCCAAAACAAGCTCCACGGAATAACACGACTGGTTATGTTTCATGGCTGCAAATTGGTAACTGAATTAGCATTCATTTATTAAGTTTTCACAGGGAGCCCTTCTCATTCAAATACTTGTAGATTATAATTTATTTTTATCTGAGGCATAATTTTTCACGTGGTGTTTTTGCCAAAATCAATACAGCCGGAGCCAAGCCCCGTTCCCTGTTCCCTGTTCATACCCTCCTCTCCTTGGCTACTTGCGTACATGTGTCTTTTCTAGCTGAGAAGGTAAACAAATGAGTCTGCCTCATGGTCATAATCTTTGCCAAAATGCTGAGCTGAATGTTATTTTTCACCAGTTCAGCCCATCACACTCAGGACTCTATTCACACACTTTTTAAACAGCTTTTGCATTCTTAAACAAGGAGTCTGGCTCTTGCTAGATGGCAGAAAGGCTGCATATTTCACTTCTAAAGCACACGGGAAGCCCAGGCCAAAAGTAGTGATGACAACACTAGTTTTGAGATCGCCCAGATTAGCATAGAGAACGTGCAGAGGCTTGGGTACCACCCCTCTGGATGTAGCCAGTCATGTCAGGTTCCACAGTGGCATGTGGACAGTTGGACTCCATTCTAAACACAGGTGGACAAAGCATTCTCTTCCAGTCACAGGCAACATGCACAGAGGGTAAGACCCAGCAGGAAAACACTGTGGGGTCATGTGACAAGGAAGTCTCAGGACACCTACTTGCTTCTCTGCATCCTCAGAGCAAATGTTCACAAATGATGTGCACTGTCGCAGACACCCGAAAACAGGGGTCTTCTGCGAATTTCAGTCTTCTGGATAATCCTGGTGAGTGGTGAGGACTTTAGATTTTCATCATTTATTTTATGTGGTGAAAAAGCACTATTCCCTTTAACATTCGATGGTTTCCTTTCAACTTCCTAAAATGCAGACAACACCTTGTACACAGCAAAATATATACCAGAAGATATAAATTTTACAAATGCCTATAAAGTGCACAATGCCTGAGACCTCCACAAATCTATTACTGTCGTTGGCATTATTGGAATTTTAATTGATACATCTGTCATGGCTCAAGTTCAAATTCTAGGTAACATTGACTCCAGCTTGACAGATTTGTGTCTATCTCTAAATCCGTGAGAATACACTCCAGCCACCGCGTGCCACTTTAGTCCACTTCTTTGTACATTTCACACTTTAACCAAACTGCTCTAGCAAATTCTGACACCAGCAAGGATTTTACTTTCTCTTTAAATTTGTGTGTAACTGAAGACCATCCTCCTTGCTTACCTAAGAGTTACTGTGTGGCTACTCAGCCCACACCAGAGGTAAGAATCAGAACTCAATGAATCCAGAATTACTACCCATCCTGAGGCTGAGGCTGGTGTCTGAAGCAGGTTGAACGAAACAACCCCTGTTCCCTGAGGGAGGCTCAGAGCAGACACTGGGCGGGGTGGGGGTGGGGAGGGGGGTGCAGGGAGCCTGACAGATGCCATGGCGCTGGGGTCACTGTCCAGGCAGAATATTGGGGATTCCTTTGTCACAGTTGGCCAGTGAGAATTTCAAAAGAGGAGGGTAGATTGTACATAAGAGGCCTCAGAGACAGCTACCATTGCAGGAAAATAAGTATGGAGAGAGATACATGTATACAGAAGATACGCATATATATGTGTGTATGTGTGGATCAGACAAGATTATGGCTGTTCATTCCCACTGCAGCCATGAAGGAGGGTGTGCAGCCTTAGATACAGTCCTCTGTGCTCTGGCCTCCCCCACCGAGCTGCGGCTGAAATCAAGAGGTTCCTCCAGCTCCCCCTCTGGAAGTGGCCCAGAAACACCACAGAAGCCACCAGTGGGGTTTCAGTGAGATTTCTGAGTCAGGATGAGGAAGGCGCAAGTTTGCAGACGAGCAGCCTGTGGACTGAATGTGCGTGTCCCGCCCAGATTCAGATGTCAAAGCCCTGCCTGCAGCCTGAGTGTATTTGGAGATGGGGTCTTTAAAGAGGTAATTAAAGTCACACAAGGTCATAAGGGTAGGGCCCTGATCCAATAGGACCAGTGCCCTTATTAGGCAAGCAGGAGACTCCAGATCCCTCTCTCCACCGCGAGCGGGCACAGCGAGAAGGAGGCCGTCCACAAGCCAGGGGTGAGCCCTCGCCAGAAACCAAACGCTGGCAGGACCTGACCTTGGGATTCCAGCCTCCATAACTGTGGGAAAATAAATCTCTGTTGTTCACACCCATGGGTGTCTAGTTATGGCCTCTGGAGCAGGCCGGCCCAAGTGTGGCCTTAAAGTGCCTCGGTCATGCCAGAAATATGGAATGAGACCAAGTTAAAAGTCCCCTGGAAAGGACTGGGCACAGAAATGGTTGCATTTCAATTTTATGCTTGGGGCTGTAAAGCACAGCAACTACGTGTTATCTCTTTTTAATGTCAAGGTTCCTGACATTCCATGTGAACAAGGAATTATAAGAAGAGAATGTTCACACTCCGTGATCCTGTCTGTGATCCTTCACTCACCATCTTTGCCGAGGACTCTCAGATCTATACCTTGGCCTGAAACGGTCTCAAGCTCCAAACAGGCATCTAACCACAGCCAATACTCCTGAGCAGGACCAAGTGCCAGACGGGTTCTAGATGCATCATGGGAGCTGTCTCTTGTAACCCTGGCACAAGCCAGAAGGAAGGTCAAGTTCAAGCCCACAGATACTGGTGCTGGTGAACTGTCTCTGGAGCCCTCACTTTTATAGCATGATCAGCTAAACATCTGCCATCTCCTGGGTATCCCACGGGTACTTTAAAATCAACATGTACCAAAACCTAACTCTGCCCCACACTCCAAGTCTGGTCCACCCCCTGTGTCCCTTACCTTGGAGAATGATAGTTCCATAGACTTGTCCATTTCCAATGGTTTGCCTGGACGTTGCAAACTCAGGGCTCACCTGTCAATCAAACCCCATCTTCTGCTTTCCTGCAGGGAAAGAAAGGAAGCCACAGGATGTGCCCACCAGGATTTAATCATTAACACAGGGGACCGTACCAGAGAAGGATGAGATGCCCCCCAGGGGTGGCAGCAAATGTAGGTTAGCTTCCACATAACCCCCTGCTTGGAACACTGCAATGGACCCCTTATCAGCACGGCTCCCCAGCACCGCACCTCCAGCTCATCTCCCCCCGGGGCCCTCCTGAACACCAAGCCTCAACCACACCCTGAAACCGTGGTTGCAGCACTTGGCCCTAACATCTGGTTTTGGTGCCCCCTGCCCCCTCTTTTCTGCACTGTCTGCAGGCTCCCCGACTCTCCTACTCTCCTCTGGGACCCCGTTTGGATGGCGCCTCCTCTGGGCAGATTCCCTTAACCAGGTGGTTCATCCCACCCTAAAACCCAGCAACGTCTGACACACCTCCTCCCCCATGCTTTTCTCCGCATCTGTGCACAGCTCAGCTTCTATTTTCTGGTATTCTTCTAAGAAAATGACTCATTTTTTTCACTCAAATTTATTTGGAAAATAAAAACGCTTTACATCATTATGATGCATGGGCAATCCAAATCACCTTTTAAAATTAATCTCTAACTGCAAACGAAAATGAAGCAGTGTTCTTAAAATTATAGTGAGACGCTGCTAAGACTTATTTTCAGGGATAAGCAGCCTCTAGCCTTTCTCTTTGTCTTCAACAGAAGGATCCAAAGACAATGGACACGGAAGTAACTTTCTTACTATGTGATTCAATGCTGCTAACGCCACACTGTATGATCACGGAGGCTGCTCACCTTGAGGCAGAGGTGCCCCCCACCTGCTGGGGAACTTGACCTTAAGGGTCTTATCTGTGTCCCTCTAGCTTCTAGTGTTGTGAGAGTTAAAGACCATCCCCCCACCTAGCACAATGCTGGTATTTTTGCATGTGCTGAATAAATATTTGTGGACTAAATGAATGTATGAAAGGCTGAGAAAGACAAAATTCTGTGGCTAATCAGGAAATAAAAGTGGCCCATTATCAGTGTTTGGCAGAAGGGGAATCCAAACCACAAAGCACGTTGGGTTAACTCACAGATGTTCAAACAGGACCTGCACAGCTCCTGGATGGGACCTGCCAGTGAGAGAGGACCCACTGCATTTAGAGCCAGATTTCTGAGATAAAGGACCCCACTCGCTGCTGGGGTCTTTCTCCATCTACTCCTGCCTAAGAATGAGGAAAAGAGCAGCTGATAAACTTACTTTCATATTTAGCTGCCAAGCAAGTCCGAAATGAAATAGCTATCTGCCCAGGCAGGCACACCAGCCTGCATTTGAAACCATAAGATCATCATTGGGTCACCCGGGCAGAACGGGCTGGAATCTTTACAGGGAAAACCAGGTCTGTGGCCACCATTGGCAGAATGCCAAGGCAGTGAAGGATTTGTGCTAAAACCCCTCTCCTCACCCACTTCAGCAGAGCACCCAGGCACTCAGCTCAAAGCCTGCCTTTCAGAAGTATGTGTGTGTGTGTGCGCGTGTGTGTGAACATGTGGTGGGGAGGGAAGGGAGGATTCTGTGCAGGGAAATAGTACCTTCTAATTGCACCAGGAGTCTCACGTGTCTTGGTCTTCCTGATTTAGGATATCTATAGCCATTCAGAACCTGAGCCTTGTCACACGCAGAGGGTTCCCCTGTGTCCTGTTGTCACCTCTTCCTGTCCCGTTTGGCAGGGAAGTGTTTGTTGCTCAGAGGCATGCTTGCCCAGGTGAAGGATGCCGGCTTCCTGTGCAGGCGCTGGACCACCTAAGACTGACCTCTCAAATCAAGTGATGACAGCTTTGTTTGCATATTGATCCTTTGCAGGAAACAAATGGAATTCTGGAGGGCATTTGCCTCTGTAGATGTTCCTGGTTAAAAACAAAGCAAAACAAAAAAGAGCACAGTGGTGTTGAACATTGTGGAATGGGAACCAAGAGACTTGAGTTCAATTCTCAACTCTTCCTCTACACCACTGGAAGTTTCTGAGCTTCTTGAGTTTACCATTTCTTCATCTATATGGGAAAGGTGACCTGTTGAACTCGAACGTTTATGCAAATTCCAAAATTCTATTTCCGGGCTTCCTGTAAACCCCAGGAAAGCCAGGCAGAAGACCACCTACAGAACCTGGGCTGCTTGTAACACAGGGGGATCACCTGATGGGAAGCAGAAGCACGCACACTCTGGTCTACCTCTCACCTGGGACTTCATTTCTTTGCTGCTTCTTACAGAAGTGGCCCTTGAGCCATGTTGGAAGTGGAGCATTCAGTTCGGGAAATATTTATTGTCTTCATAGTGTTTCACCACTCTCCTCGGAGCTGGTCCATTCACGAACAACATGAAGATGCTCTCTTGGTGGAGAGCCGTAAAATTAGTAATAGACGTTAGCACTAGATGTAAGCAGCCCCCCAGATAGAGAAGTAGCTGGTCAGTGATGTGGGAAAACAGGGAGACATGGAGCAAAGCAGCTTGGCAATGCAGGGTGCAGAGAGGGCTGCCCTGTAGACAGACCACCAGCATGGGTGTCACGAGAATGAGACTTTTGGTCAAAGATGTGATGGAATATTATTCTGGATATTTCTTTGAGGTTTTTTTTGTTTGTTTGTTGGGGTTTTTTTGGATGAGATTAGCATGGAATTCTATGGACTCTGAGTGAAGCAGATTTCCCTGTCTTATTGGTGGGCCTCAGCCAATGAATTGAAGGCCTGCATAGAACAAAAGACTGACCTCTTCCAAACAAGAGGGAATTCTGCAGCTCCTGCCCGCCTGGGCCTCCAGGCCACCAGCCCAGCCTGCAGAATGGAAACTTGCCAGCCTCTTTAATCCTGTGAACCAGCTCCTTAAAAGAGATCTCTTCCTAAATATACACACAATCCTATTATTCTGTTTCTCTGGAGAACCCCGACTAACACACTGTGCAGAGAGGCAGGGCCACGGGCATCCTGCATGCCCTTGGGAAGACCTCACTCACTTAGAGGCAAAGCCCACAGCACTCCAGGGCTGGTGGATGTTTTCATGGAGGCACTGCTGGTGCAGGGGTGCACCTCAAACACGTCTTCCCTGCCCACTACAGCGGGGCTCCTCAGTACGAGAAACCAAGCAGCTCCTCCAAGGAAGAGGAGTGGGAAATGAAGGCCCCATATCCATGACCTTTGACTGAGAACGAGCCCTACCTTCCTAAGTTATGAATAACATGGAATTACCTTCCCCCCCAGACCGTGTTGTATCCAGACATCAGGTTATATTGAGGAACATGCATCAGTGGAGGATGGGGGCCCTGAAAGGCAGGCAGGCCGCTCAGGACACTTCTCGGCCACACCCCTGTCCTCAGACATGCAGGTTAACACTCTGGGAAGAGCCAGAGGCTCTGCATCACCAGCCCCATCACCCTGTCGGTCTCCATGAATCCTCTTCTTCTCAGGTCCGCTTGATGCCTCTTCCATGGAGCCCTCCACATCCTCATCTTCAGGAGGAGTAACTGGTGGCCCTTCTCACCCCTCAGACTCAGGACACGTCTCCCACCCACGCTGGATCTTCCCCACCAGGTCTTTCAAGAACCGAGCCCAAGCCAGGGCGGTGGCGGAGGGACCCAGCAAACGCTTCCCCAAGGAAGGGAGGAAGGTCCTTGCGCAGCAGATGTGAATTCCTCCAGAGTTAGAAGGAAAGAGCACACAGCTCCCAAGCCTTGCTCAAAGACAGCGCTGTCCCACTTTCCTTGCAGGTGACCCCAGCTTCACACAGCAGCCTGCGGGGAAGGCTGCGGTCACAGAGGGGATCCATCCGGGTCCTCCAGGGCGTCAATCTGGACATCAGATCCCTCGTCTGAGACCCTCACCCTCCTGCCGGGGGCAATTCTCTCGTGGGCGCTGGGGCTTCCGACACGAAGTCAAATCTCCCCTCTCCACGGGGACCAGGTGATGCAAACGGACTCAGTTTTCCCTCGACCAAAGTCAGTTATGGCTCAGCATTGGCTTTGGGCGGGGGTGGGGGTGGGTTGCCATGATTTCAGCTTCAAGGAATCTCATGTACTAAACTGATTTAGAAAACAAATCCTGTCACCCACTATCCCCTCCATCCCTGACTTCACTGAGACTCATAGTCTCCCATCGAATAAGTATTGATCCACTAACCACGTTATAGAGAGCAATAGGAGCCTATAGTTATGGGAAATAAAATAGAAGAATATTTCTCTAATGATGAGAGGATGTCTCAAGATGAAAACACTGTTCCTCTGTCAACATAAAATAAAACATCCTGGCGGCAACATGAGAAATCCTGTAAGATATCTGCTGTGGTCTCTCTTTTTGGTTTTCCAAGCCTGGGCAGAGTTATTTGGGGCCCCATGTGCCAGGGAATTCACAACTTTCAAAAATTTTTAATATGAATTTTAAGTAGAGAAACAAGCAGAGGGTCAGGAATGCTCATATTGAAGTTTGTTATTTGTTTTTAACTTCTTAAGTCTGAAAATATCCTATCAGTTAAACCACAGAAAGATTTTTATCTCTCATTCACATGAAATAACAGACCACAGCCTTCGGATTAAAATAACAAAAACACTCAAGTAACTCTCGATGTTGTTAAATACAAGATAAATGTTTGAATCTTTCTTTTTGTGCCCACATTTTTTACATATTTGTGGAAACATCGAGGGAAAACTATATCCTGTGAAGGAGAAAAATAAGATAGAGCGAGGAAAGTTTTAACTGAGAGTCTCTTACTCAATTACTCTTTATGTGCTATTTTCCCCAAGGATAAGCCGCAGTATTTTTAGGGACAACACAGTCCTGGGACTTGGTGATACTCTTCGGCACTTCCTACAAGTGCCCACGAATAAAAGAGGCAAAATTCCTTGGTTAAGGTTTACCACAGTACACACAAACTCATCTCTGGTCAACAAACTTTTGAGTCTTGCAGGGAAAGAATTCTTTGGCTCCCTCATGGGCCCATGGTGCAGCCAGCATCCCACCAAAGAGGCAAAGCAGCTCCCCCATCACCCTCCTCCAAGTCCTGGGACAGGGCTGTCGAGATGTCCCAAAGTGAACTGCAACCTCAGAGCAACCGCCGTGACCAGCCGGCCCCTGGGCAGAGCCAATGTGAGCCTTTTCTCCCCATCTAAATTCTCACCTCAGGCACGTGGAGTAATTCCACCAATAGGGATACTCTTTCTGGTTTTTAATGCCTCTATCAATGGACAATTCTATAACATATGTAGTTTTCAGAATGTCACTACCCAGGGTGATCTCTGGATCCCAGAAAACCAACATAGGGCCTTGTCCTGTAGACTCCCAATAAATATCAGCAGAATGAATAAACAGCTGGTGAGACTTGCCTCTTAAGATGCATAAGCAGGAGCAGACTAGATTTAATAGCAAATCATTTGTGGCTTGTTCACCATGTCTTATTTAGAAGGACAGAAAATTTCAGTTCTTTTTAAATTAATAATTGCTTCTCCTCCCTCAAAAGAGTTAAGTTGGCTAATAATCATTAATTTATCAAGAATAAAAGGATTCACCAAGGTTATAATTAGGAATAGGAGAAATGTCAGCCCCATCATGGATATTAATATCGACGACAAAAACACCAAATTCTATTAGTTGAGTAGGTTCCATAGAGATCTGGTAATACATGAATAGGTGGAGCCTTTCATGGGTTTGCTAACATTCTAATAATAAACGGTGTTTAGGGAGAAATATTAACTTTTGGAGGCTAACGACGTAACGCTTTCAGCTAATTGTTAATATGATGCTTGTGGTGGTTAATATTCTTTTGGCAGGGAAAGAAAGTGTAAGTATCAAAAGTACTCTGGTGACTTCAAAAGACGTAATAGAGCTACTCGAGGACCAGGATTAGAGCTGAGGAATGACAAAGGTGATGGAGTGGATGAGACCAATTGAAGGCTGGGCAGGAGGGAAGCACCGATGAACCAGAGGGGTTCTTCGAGCATTTACATCAAGTTTCAGTCAATTAGACTTTGCCAAGTCTGACACTGGTGTGATACCCAACTGGTCACCCGACATGAGGGAGGTTAGTTATTTGTGGTAACGAAATGAAAGCTGTCTTAATCTTGCAGACCTAGTCAAATTATGAAACAGGAACCACTAGGTTCTCTAGGGGGCTAATTAGAAAACCTCAAGGTGATGAGACATTGCAAGCTCGCGTGTCAATCTGGCTGTCGGTTTCCCAGAGTACACGTGCCATTGGACAGATGCATAGCAGTGGCTGCATCTTTGTCAAGATGTGGGGATGCAGATTGGATGTGGCTGTGGATACCGATATGGTAGATGTGGATGTGGACAGGATTATCAACGTTATGGGGAAGTGTTGGAAATGTAGAGAGAGAAATGGACTGGATGAGGATGGGGATGGAGAGACGGATGGAGATGAGGATGCAGAAGGGTTTGGAGATGGTGATGAGGATGAGGACGTAGATGTGACTATGGAGAGATACAGATTGGAATGCGGAGAAGGATGGGGATGGGGATACAGATAAGGGTATGCCTGTGGATGCTGATGTGGGATGTGAATGAGAATGGGATAATGCCACTTGGAGTTAATGCCTTAGCTCCAAACACAGTGGCTGCAAAATCTTAACCCCTCCCCCTTTGGGGATTCCTTTTGACTAATCTGCCTTCTCTGTCTTACCTTGAGCATTTGTCACGTCTGGGGGTGACTGATTGATTGTATGGAAATTGAATTTTATTCAGAAATTTTGTGACTTGCTGTAGCTTAACTCTCTTTCTCCTCACCACCCAGACCTAGCGCTTCTAAGCCCTGAGAAGCCTTTGACTAGTCATTAGCATGCCCTCATGTAGTGACTGTGTCTTCAGGAAGACTGCGTCCTAAAACGGGTGACAAGACAGACTAATGGCATCAAAGAAATTGCGTAGTCAGAAAGTTAGAAATGTTGACCATATCCTCAGCTAAGTAGTATGAATGTTCTCTGCCCTTGGGGAAGATGTTATGATAAAAACCAATCCTCAAGAGAATATTAATCAGATCACAATTTCTGCCATTTAAATTCCTACTAGAGCTAGGCTTTTTTTTCTAAATAGCCGGGGCTTGAGGTTTGCTTGTTTCAGACAATAATCTCTACCGACTTCAGTAAAATACCCTTAACTAGTTAAGGCACAGCTGGCCAATCGCCTTCTCTCGTGCTGTTGGATTCAGCCAACAAGTCGATTATTTATTCAGCAGATGTGTTGACACGATGGGCCAACAAGGACTCCATAGCCAGTGTGCTGCACAAGCCACACACCCACACTCACTCACTTACGCTCCTGAATGCACTCTTACCGGGAAATGAGCTCAAGACTGTGTAAAATTTATAGACAAATATCGCAACCTCACTTTGCTAGAGTCGGAGTGGCATTCTTCTGAGATCTGTCGGGATTCTCTCGCGGCTCTCCTGGGAGCCCCGTGGTAATTACACACCACAGTTACCATGTGTATCTTCACTGCGGTATGGCTAGAATCAAAATTCCTCCTCTATGCCTGTCAGAGCAAAGAGCCGTGCATCTCTCTGAAGAATCGGTGCGTAGCTGGTAACCTCAAAGTTCTGAATTTCTTCCACATGACAGTACGAGCCTCTTCCTTTTTAGTGAAAGGCCACATGACAGATTTGGTTAAAAGAACGGAGCTCTTCAAAAGAAGTGTCTCCGTTTTGTCACTGTGCCAACATCTTATGTTAAAGATTCTTCTCATAGAATTTCCCATTATTAATATTACCCTCGTGGAGAATATTCAGGGGTCACATAAGAGAGGTTGGTCTTCAAAGACATTCCATCTCCTACAGGAATAATTGCTCTGTTCTCTTAGGAGGCCCTGCCTGTTCGGGGCCTGGTTGACAGATTTCGAGAGGAGAGTTTGGGTCTGTCCGTCTGGAGGAAGCAGCACTTCCGAAGGGAGCTGGGCAGAGAGAGAAAGGACCAGGCTTCTCCATCCTGACAGAGGCACTGGCCAGAGTGCTGAGGCCAAGTGCGGCTGTGACTACCTAGGTCCCTTTGCCCAACGCTGACGTGTCAGTCAGGGCTCTCCAGAGAAACAGAACCAATAGGAAAGGGGTGTGTGTGTGTGTGTGTGTGTGTGTGTGTGTAAAAGAGGCATATTTCTAAAAGTTGGCTCATGCATTGATGGGACCTGGCAAGTCTGATGTCCACGGGCCAGTCTGGTAGGTCATCTGGCCACTCAGGCAACATTTTTGTGTCATCATGTTGAGGCAGAATTTCTTCTTCTCTGGGAAACTTCGGGTGTTGGCTCTTAAGACTTTCAAGGGATTGGATGAGGTCCATCCACATTTTTGAGGATAATCTTCTTTACTTGGGTCAATGGATCATCTACAAAATACCTTCACAGCAACACCTAGACTGTCATTTGACCAGATAACTGGGGACCACAGCCTGGCCAAGTAGACGCATACAGTTTAACCATCAGGCCCTGACAAGGCTCCAGGTGCCCAGATACTGGCATTATTCCTCCCGTCACCTCTCACTTCACACCCTCAGGATGCGCCCCTGAGCCTCCCTCCTTAGCCCGTGGGGTGTGCCATCCTTATCTCTTTCCTGTGTGACCCTAGTGATACCTCACCCATCTTCTGCCCTTGGATTCCCCCAGAGGTCACTGGCCACCCTCTCTCCACTTCACTACACGTCGTCGCTCCTGGACTGGGGCAGGCTGGTGGCAGGTGTGGGGTCCACCACTTCTCCCCTCCACATCCTGTCCATCCTACAGCCACCCCTCTCTACCCCTCCTCTCATCAGGCCAACAGTGTGTAGGGTCCCCAAGGGTGACCCCCATCGTCAGGACTGACTCAGAAATCAGCACAGGCCAGGAGGGTGGGCAGAGGAGGCTACAGCAAAGCAGAGGCCCAGGAAATGGGGAGGACTCCCCAGGACACCAGAAGGGTGGAGAAGACAGAGGCAAGGAGGGAGCCTCTGGCAGAATGAGGAGGGTTATTGGTTTCTCTGGAAGATTTTACACATGTGCAGAGGCTTCTCAAGGTCCACACCTGGAGAGGGGCTGGGTTTCACCCACCCATGGAGAACAAATACATCTTTCACCTGCTGAAGGAATTTTCTTCATTCACAAGGGGTTTCCCACACATGAAGTACACCTGTGTCCTTGCAGCGTCCTCGTCTAATCCGAAGAAACACTGGTTTATTATTTAACCTATTCGTATAATACAAGGGGTGGCCTTCCCTTCTGAATCTCAGTGTGGTATGGCGCTCTGTTTAAATTGGAAAGAGGAAGGAAGGAAGACTCTGCTAAGTTTAAGAAGATGTAAAAAGACGGGATAATAAATGATTACAATGTGTTAGCAGCCAAACCTGAGGCAGCATAGTTTATGATACTGATGGAAGCAACTGGGAGAGTTGCACAGTCATCTCGTTGACTTGCATGTTGTGAATCAGGGGGCCATTCAGGGAAATCATGAAAAGCCAATTAGAGAGGGAGTTTCATCTTCACATTATTGTTGGGCACTGGAAGAGCTTTTTAAATGTTATATTGATTCCGCAGCCTTGTGGCTGAGGTGCTCTGGCACGTCTTCCAGGGGGGCCCATGGCTGGACTGGCAGAAGGCAGAGCATCCCGCACGGGGGCAAGGCGGTCAGGAGCAGGGCTGAGCTGACCCCCAACCACTCTGGAGGGTTTTTGGAAACAAACAGCAGACCCGTGTCCTCTGCCAGGATATGTTTTGGAGCAGTGGTGTTTGGAATCATTTCCTAGTGTTTTGGGAAACAGAATTGGACATGTTCCTGCAATGCGGGCACGACATTCATCCGCGAGAGGCTGGAAGGAAAGGATGCAGGGCAGGGGTGGGGGTGCTGGAAGGCAAAGAGCAGCGGCGAGAAAGAGCAGGAGACGGAGGCTGGCCTAGTTGGCATGGTCCCACGTGATTGGAACTGAGAAATTGCAGGAGGTCCAGAAGTCTGCCTCCTCCACAAATCGCTTCTCTCTGGCTCTGGCGCCATCATGGAACTCCCGGCAGCGGCTCCCTCCTGAATTCTGTATTTTCGTTCACACTGACTTGAACATTTCTCAACAGATGCCAGTGATCAAGCAGCCCTGAGCCCATCGGCTGGCCAGGCCCGTGGCCCGAGTCGAAGCTGTGAGGTGTGACCCTGAGGGAAAGTGCAGACCCCGACCTCGCCCAGAGCAGCGCCAGCACCAGACACCACTGCCCCCCCACCTCGCAGAGGGTCCAGGGCACAGAGGGACTCCGCGTCCGAGTCCACGGCCATCATCCCACCAGGCTGACCAGGTGGCTGGCAGCACCCGCCCTGCACGGGGTGGACGGCTTGACATTAAACGTGGGTGAAGGTCTTGCTAAAGGGCAGCATGAAACTCCTTCCTGATTATGAAAACATGAAAGCAAAGATGGGTTTCTTCGGTTTTTTAATTTCAATATAGTTGATGTACAATATTGTGTTGTTTCCAGGTGTGCCGCATGGTGATTTGACGTTCGCGTAAGTTATGAAGTGATCACCACGGGAAGTCCAGTGACCGTCTGTTCCCCTGAGAAGTCATCACAATGCGCTTGATCATATTCCCCCGCTGTATACTGTGTTCCGGTGGCTTAGTTATTTTACAACAGGAGGTTTGTACCTCCTAACCCCCTTCACCTATTTCTCCTCCCAGCTCCCCTCCCCTCTGGCAACCACCGGTTTGTTATCTGTACGTGTGAGTCTGTTTTCACTTGGTTTTATTTGTTTGTTTGTTTGTTTGTTTTGTTTTATAAATTCCACATATAAATGGGACCACGCAGTGTCTTTCTTGGTCTGACTGATTTCACTTAGCAGAGAACCCTCTAGGTGCATCAATATTGTCCCACATTACAAGATTCCTTTTCTATGGTTGAGGAATGTTCCATTGTATGGATATACCACAGCTTCTTTATCCGTTCATCTATCAGTGGACACGAATGTTGTGGGATATGCTTTGCCTCTGGTGTGTCATGGCCCTGGGATCATGGGTCCTGACCAAACCGTGTCTCCATCCTTCCTGCTCATCTCATTGTAGTATCTTCTTTACGTCTTTAGTTGTGGAACATCTCTCCTGCTGGTCTTTAGGTGGTTCTCACAGAGGGCTGCTCCGTACGTAATTGTAATTTGGGGGCATCCCTGGGAGGAGGTAAGCTCAGCGTCCTTCCAGTCCCCGTCTTGGCCACCTTCCACACCAGGTGTCTTCTAGGCCAACTCTGGTCAGTGCCAAGCTTGGGGCCCTTCCCACCCTCGGGGGCGAGGACTCACTACTGTCTCAGGAAGCTCACTCTGCCCATCTCTCGCCTGCTGAGGGACTGAGGCACGGGGCTGAGTTCCCACATCCTCCCTCCCGCATCCGCAGAGGAAGGCTAACTGTGATCTTCATGTTTCCCAAGCGATGACCTCTCCTGGCGCAGTGCAGCCCATGGAGCCTTAGAGAGGCAGGGGCTGGGTGCTGCACACTGGGCTCTCTGGAGCCCAGTGCTCGCTGAACGGGGGCGGGCAGAGAGTTCCTTAGGGATTAACATCCGTGAAAGGAGCAGGAAGGAAGGGATTGTGCAGAGGGCTGGAAAAAGCCTTCCTCAGCTCAGCAAGGGGCCCTAGAGCAAACATGGCTTCACAGAGTCGTGCTATGTCGGAAAGAAATGGCTAGAGCTTTGCACCCTACCTCGCGCTCAGACAGCAGATGTGGCTGTCCCAGAAAGGGCACGGCCTTGGCTCTGCAGGGGCAGATGCCTGGCCGCTGCATCCCCACAGCCCTGAGCAACAGGCCTGTCCTCAGAGACCTGGAAGGTGCAGGCTCACATCCACCCACCGAGAGCATCCTCACTGCAGGTGAGGGAACAGAGGCCCAGAAACATTGGCCGATGTACCCAGGGTCACACAGCTAGTTGGTGAGAGCCTTCAGGACCAAGGAGAGGAGCTCAGAGCTAGTGTTCTACCCTCTACGTCACACTGCCCCATGGGTGTTCTGCATTTAAATGAGATGATGACTTTATAGCCAAAATATGGAAATAATCTGTGCCCATCAATGGATGCATGAATAAGAAAGACTATATATATATGGATTCGTCAAAAATTATCTGCATTCTGGCTGTAAAATGTATAGAAGTTTTACAATAACCAGAGTATGGATAAGTTTTGACTCACCCTCATATATATCATGAATATTATTCAGCCATGAGAAAAAAGGAAATACTCCCATTTGTGACAATGTGAATGGACCTTGAGGGCATTGTGCTAAGGAAAAAAGTCAGACAGAGAAAGACAAACACTGTATAATCTCACTGATATGTGGAATCTAAAAAACCAAACTCAGGAGTGGGCATATGTATATGTGTAACTGATTCACTTTGCTGTACAGCAGAAACTAACACAACATTGTAAATCACCTATACTCCAATACAAATTAATTAAAAATCCTTCTTCGTATTATAAAACAAAGGTAAATACAAAGATAAGCCACACACTGTGTGAGATATTTGCAATGCATCTATCTAATACAGAATTTATACCCAGAATATAAACTCATGCAATCAAAAATAAAAAACTAAGTCAAAAAATAAATAAAAATAGAAGTCAAATTCATAGAAACAGAGACTAGAATGGTGGTTCCCAGGGACTAGGGGGTGGGAGAAACGGGGAGATGCCGATCAAAACGTCCAGACACAAGAAAAATAAAGCGTAAAGAACTGAGACCGTGCCCGCACGATGCTCACCCGAGCTTCTGGTTGCTCCATCAGGACTGTCTGTAATATGGTTATAAATGATGATTTATGTGCTGCGCCAGGCTGCTCAAGAGATATAAAAATGCTCTGTGAAGAACACTGCATAGGAAGGTGGGAGATGGCTCTGTCCGTTGGCCACTGGAGCTGAGAATTTAGATCTCCTCCACTTAAATGTCTGTAAAACGAGAAGGTTGAACTTGGGGCCCCCAAGGACACTTCCACCTCTAATGTCTGGATGCTCTTGGCCTTGTCATCACTGCCCGGGAAGACAAACCTTGCTCTGGCCTCAGGGTCTGGCAGGGTTGCCTGGTGAGCAGGAAGCGTAGTTCCCTAAAGGGAAGCAGGTCCCAGGGGAGAGTTGTAGAGGCTGGGACAGGGACTCGTGGTCCACCTGTGTGTTTGCCCTGCTTGGATGTAGGGTGAAGGGAAGAGCGCGATGCGGAGGGCAAAGCTGGGGGGAAGAGGGGGGTTTGCTGAGACACTGAAAGAATCCAGCAAGGTCAGCACCAGCAGCTGTCACGTTGCACAGCTCCACAGCTCTCAGGGCCACCCGGAGGTGGGAGGGGCATGGAAGGAACAGGAAACCTCTCCACTTGCACCGAGTCCAGACCCCCTCACCCAGCATGGGGAGAACCTGCCCAGGGGATTCCATAGCGGCTCCGGTTGCCCTCCGGGAAATAATGGAGGCTAGGAAACATGCCTGTTATAGGCGAAACGTCGCCTTTTCTAGAAAAGAAAGAGCCAGTCCTAAAAACCCCAGACTGGTAAGCTGAATAAGGATGCCACGTTGAATTCCTGGCCAGGTGATTAAGCCTAGTATTAGAGCACAGAGGATGGGAGAAGGAGCCAGCCCTGGGTCTCTAAGTAAGAGTATCAACCACACAAAGCAGGCGCTTGTTTTCCTTCATTACTTTTCTGAAAGAAGGAACAATATCATACTTTAAAATAATCTTGATCCAAAAGCAATAGCTGTCTCCGGAGGGTGCCTGGAGGTGCAGTGTGGGCTGCAAATACCAGCGCTGCTACTGCTCTCCCAGGACCCTGGAGAGTCAGGAGAGAGAAGCTGCGGAGTATCAGCACATGCTGAGCCTCTGTGATATGTGTATGTGGCTTACCTCGGCTCCGAGACTCCCATCCATTGTCCCCTGCCTGAGTGCAATCCACCAGCAGGTATTATCTTCTCTGTCTTACAAATGTAAACATCAAGACCCAGAGAGGCTAAGATCTTGACCTTGCAGCCAAAAGTGGTGAAATTGAGAGTATAATTATGACCATAAACCAGAGCTGAGGATCCAAGATGGATTAACAAGCAGAAATAGAAACAGCGGTCCAACCAGGGTACCTGACAGCCTGGGAGATAGGATCAGAGCATCCCAAGTCAGGTGGGCAAGGAGAACCCCTGGAAGCATCCTTGAGATGTGGGCTTTGGATTAAAACGGGCGTGTGTGTTCCTCCTGGCATGCTGATGGGGGGGTGGGGGGGTGATCTTGCTTAAACGGCCAAGAATAGAGAAAACAGGAGGTAATTATTATCACCATTTTTAGATGAGGGAACAAAGTCAGAGAATATAAATAAGCAATTTACCCAAATTCAAACAGATAGAATTCAGAGTCCAAAGCCAAGATCTTTGGTGTCCTCATTAACAAAACTGGAATTACTGTCCACGCTCCTCTTACCCCGTGGCGTTGCACTAAGGAGCCAAATGAGACCCAGTCACTGTGTATTTGTATGAACAGGATGGAGCATGTGAGCCGGTGCCCAGCATAGTAAAGTGGATTCATAACCGGCTGAGCAGTGCTGATCAATGAGTTAATATCTGCCTAGGAGAGAGCTCTGATGTGGTGCTGGCTGCAAAGCTTTGCACTTGACCTGACCTACAGCATCGTTTCCCAGACACTTGAGATATCAAATTTGTAGGCCAAACAGCATGGGGAGGCAACTTTTGCTATCATGCTCGATTATAGCGCAGGGCTCAGGAAGAACAAGCCAGGTTGAATGACATGAAACCAAATAAAATTCAACAGGGATGCACGGAAAGCTCTGTATTTAGGTTTTAAAAAATCAATTATACAAGCACAAGATGGGAGGGATGTGGGTTTACAAATGTTTGCATGAAAAAGCAGGAAGGATTAATGGCCGTGGTGTGACACGGTGGCAAAGAAGAGAATGGATTCTCTGGCTGCATCCAGCTTCCAGATGGAGGGATGTCAGCATTGGAACCGGATGGTCCATTACGGGCACTGTCTTTTCCTAGAGAATTAGCATCGTGGACTGGATTCTGAGGCAAGTAAACCAGCCAAAAGAGAGCTCAGAACTTCCATTACTTGAAGAGCAGCTTGTGAAATGCAAGGGTTCATGTGAAGCCAGGACTTCAGGAAGAAGGTCACTAAAGGGGTCTTCATATGGGGGAGGGGCAGATGTCGGTGCTGGCAAAGCACACCGTGAGGGCCAGTGGGTCCAACTTTCAGAGGCCTATAGCATATTGATGTGAGGAGGACCTCTCTGAATAGCGTGCTCCCTAAAACTTGAGAAGCCCTTGAAATGGGGACATGCAGTAAAAGCAGGTAGATCACATGTCATGAGTAACGCAGCAGACATCCCTGCACAGGGAGGGCTTGGGTCCCAGCTGATCTTTACATGAGGTCCATGGAGCCCTGGGGATCCTGTCACTCTTCCTCTGGGACCGCGGCAGTTAGACCAGTAGCCTGAGGGTGGGACTCCGGCTTCAGGCCCTACATCTACAAAGCAGTTCCCTGTATCTGTTTCCACGCTGAGCCCTAAGATTTAGTTTAAACAAAGCTTCTCTGGATAAAAATGAATTTTGAAAACTACAGTTCTGGATGGCCAAAAAGCCCAACCAGGCCCCAAACATGATCACCCTCTAGCCTCGAAACCAACACAGAAACACATGTGGCTATTTGGGGTTCAGGCCTTCCCATTGAAAAGAAGTGACAAGAGGCAGGTGACCCACAGCCATTGGGGGCCCTGGGAAACACTTTGGGAAGGTAACAGAGGCATTTGTTTTAGTTGCCACTTACCAATGTTTGGGTATAATTTGAGGCGATCACTGAATTACTTTGAAGGTTTGAGGCCAGTGAGTTCATCCTGGGAGCATCCTTGAGACATGGGCTCTGGATTAAAGTGGGCATGTGTTCCTCCTGGCATGCTGATGGGAAGTGGGAGGACCCAAAATGGCCAAGGATAGAGAAAACAGGAGGTAAGTATTACCACAATTTACAGATGAGGGAACAAAGTCAGAGAATATAAATAACCAGTTTACCCAAATTCAAACAGATAGAATTCTGAATCCAAAGTCAAGCTCTTGTGTGCCCTTATTAACAAAATTGGAATTACTGTCCATGCTCCTCTTACCCTGTGGCGTTCGTCCTGTGAGTTTGTTGGCCTGGTTGGCTGACCTGTGAAGTCGGGCTTCTCAGTCTCTTTTTGTTTAAATTGATGGGAAAATGAACACTTTCTAACAGAAAAGCATATTCATCTTCATCTTGCAGAGAAGGTGAAGATCTTCCAATGAGTTGACCCTGAGGTTTATATTTTCTTATGGTGTTTGACCTCCCAGTGACACTCACAACTCAGGTGAAAGGAGGCCAGGACCCCACCGCAGCCCTGGCCAGAGCAGTGGGAGCGGTAGAGCTGCAGAACGCTCAGTGCAGGATGGAGACCCCCCACCGCAGGCAAAGGCACCATGTGACCCGCACATCTGGACGTTCACACATCAGGCTGGCCGCATCCTATTGGAAGTCTATCCCTGGCGGTGACATCTCTGTCTACCAGTCAAGGGTGTGCCAGACTCTGGACTCCCACGCGTGGCTGATGCTGTGGTCGTGGCCTCGGAGAACATCCAGTCCTGCTGGTAGGGCAGCAATCAGCACGCGGGTGCCTGTGGGGTGGGTTTGGCTTTCAGCATGGACGGGCGAGGAGAGCTGCGCGTGAGCCACCGCAGAGGGCTGACAAAGATGCGGTGCCTGGCGGGAGCTGTGCCCAAGGGGATGAGGGGAGACGGGCATCCTGAGAGAGCAGGGTTTGGTGAAGACCAGAGATCTGAGGGGAGGGGGTCTGATAGGAGCAGAGGATGTGCACTGGGGACGGCAGGGAACGATTGCAGGCTCTTGGGCAGGGATAAGACAGAGAAGTGCGGTGCAGGGAAGTGGTCAGAGGCAGCTCCTAAGCTGGGAAGGTGGCTGTGCAGGAAGGAAGACACTGGAAGCTCAAGCCAGTCATCCTGGCTCCACACAGCGGCACAGGAGTCTTCCTGTTCACCTAATAAGTGACACCTGGCTGTTGAAGCTTGGCCAAGAGAGAGAATCCACAGGAAGGATATTCTGAGCTTGTGTCCCCCGAAAATATGTTGACGTCTTAAGCCCAGTCCCTGTGAATGCAAACTTATTTGGCAACAGGGTCTTTGCAGGTGATCAAGTTAAGATGAGGTCACTTGGGTGGGCCCTTACAGAATGAGGGCATTTGGACACAGAGAAGTGCACAGGAAGAATCCCAAGTAAGAATGAAGGCAGAGATCAGGGTGGTGTTTGCACGAGCCAAGGCGCGCAAGGATGGCCGGGAGCCTTCAGCAGATGAATAAGAAGCAGGGGACAGCTTCTCCATTTCAGTCCTCAAGGAAACCGGCCCTGCCAACACCTTCATCTCGGACTTGTGGCCCCCAGAACCGGGAGTGAACACATTTGTGTCATTTAAGCCCCCACTTGTGGTCCTTTGTCTTGGCAGCCATGGCAAACCAACACGAGCACTCACATTTTTCACCTCCAGTCAAGAGAGGGTATCCCTGCACTGTCACAGGAATGGCCATAGTTCACACACACCGCATCCGTTCCAGGCTCCTTTGGACCCTGCTCAGAAGACCCACCGGGAGGAAGTCAGTCCCTGTGGAATCTGGTATTGGTCTTCCTGTTGGCGACCATCACTGTTTCTATCTGAAAAGGTAGGAATCAGTTCTTTAGGGCCAGAAGGGCCATTTCTTGATTTAAAATTGAATAAACCAAGGTTCAGAGACAATCCAAGTTACTCCTTTGGATAAACTCATACAGGCAGGTGGAGATCCGCTCCAGCCATGGCTCTGGAAACGTCCAGAGATGGGAATTGTGCACATTTCAGAACTCAGTCGTTATAACCCTACAGCTTGG
Source organism: Hippopotamus amphibius kiboko (assembly GCF_030028045.1). NCBI lineage: Eukaryota > Metazoa > Chordata > Mammalia > Artiodactyla > Hippopotamidae > Hippopotamus > Hippopotamus amphibius. Next base: position 3,771,279 of record NC_080190.1, on the reverse strand, counting down.
TTACTAGCAGCCACACAAAAGTGACTCCTAAAAAACTTTAAATTTTACCTTTTTTTTAAATAGGAAACATTTTCACGAAGGTTCTAACCATGGTCACGTAATCATGCTTCACATATCATGAAGGTTCCCAGTCAAGTGGCAAGGGACAGTTTCTCGCCTCAAACGTTTCCCACCCTTAATGTTGGGTCTTCATGGCTCTGTATCAGCCCTTGGGCAAGTGACAGAGCTGAAATCTGAAACTGACGCAAGGACACTTCAGGAACACCCCAGCGCAGGCAGAGCTGTGTGATCAATGCCTCTCACTCTGCTGGCCAGGTGAACACAGTTGTGCTGTTGGCTGCCTTTCTTACTCAAAAAGAGTGGAGGTCAACTTGGAAGCTTTGCTTTCATGAGGCTGGGATGATCACCGCAGAACAAGAACATAAATTGCACTGCCCTGGCTTGAAACCATGGCCCACCCGATAGCCAGCACTTGTCATGAGAGTGTCTGAAAAGGAGGTCCAGCCCCACACAGGAGTGAAACCCTGCACAGTTTAGCTCAGGACTGTGGCCAGCCCCTTGCATGGAAACAAGATCAGCACCATGAGATGAAGTTTCTGTCTCTCAGCGTCCGTTTCTCAGACCTTGCAAGGACGAAGCATAAGCTAATTAAACCTAAATATCTGCTTCCTGAATGATTGAAAGAATGCAATCGAATGGATGAAATAGACAGCTTGAATAACTCATGGTAACCAAGCAATCAGACATGGCTTTCCCCCAAGAAAGCTTCACGTTGGACACCTGGAGAAATGCCTCACCCAGAGAACAAAATCCCAAATTCCTTTTCCCATTTGTTAAACCATTTGTCCGTCCATCACATATTATTAAAACACCTACTCTGTGAGAGGCACTCTACCTTGTGCTGGAGTTAAGTGATGACTGTGGCATCACCCCTGCTCTGGAAGAAACTAAGGTGGGCAAATGAGGTCCAGCCAAGGATAAGTGCCCAAGTAACACCGTGTGCCGCACGAACACAGATATTTGTGGAGGAGCAAACTTGATCTGAGAAACATTTCTAGCAAGCAGTGACATTTGCATCAGACCTTGAAATAGAAGTACAACTAGATGGGTGTGAGGTAAGAGGAAGAGAATTTGAGGACCAGAGACCAGCACAGGCAAAGCTGGGGGTATATGACAGGGGTGGGGAATTCAGGCAAAGACAACCCGAAGTGCCTAGGACCACAGTGGGGCTTGCGTGGCCAGGGTCCCCAGAGGTAGGGGAAGAAGAGAGCTTCGAATGGATCATGGACGTTCTTGTCTGCTGTATTTGGGAGATGGCACTTAACCCCATCCACCCTGGAGAGACACTGAAGATTTCTCAGCAGAACGGCATGAACCAATTTCACCTAAAGATCAAAGGTAGATACATACTCTTGTGACAAGTCAACTGCAAAAAAGGAAAATATGCTTGCTCATAGAGGTTTCTGTAAATTCCTGACCCATATGTCCTAGGCATCGATTTAAAACTACTGCATCAGCACTGGCCACATGCCAGTGGCACCCCTTCCTGCAAAGACTCTCTCTGGATTCTCATTTGTAACTCTCACAGTCACACGTGTTCTGCAGGCCTTGTCCTATTTCCCAGACCTTTTACATGGGGGACAGGTTTTAAATAAAATAAAAATTCCTCTTGCTTCTTGCAGATTGGACTTGATTAAATATTCCACTGATAAAGGGTAAGCAAATGTCAGCTTCAATATCATAAAAAGAGAAATGAGAGTTCATACAAGCAGCAAAGCAAACAATCCATTTTCATACTTTATTAGAAACATTTATTGCCATAATGACTACATTATTTTAAGCAAGCAGGTGGAAAGGTGTTCTGTGCATGATATCTTCAAATATCTCTATTTTTAAAGATGGTCTTTCTATAGTATTTAGATGGATGTTTTATTCCCTTTAATAGAGCTAGGACATGAGATGCTGTGATTTCAGCTACTACCTAAGCCCTTGACAGCCATGGCCTATCATTGTGCTTTCCCAGCAATGTGAATCCCTTCAGTGTTACGTGTTTCTACTCTGCACGACGTGCAGATTCTGGGTACAGATGGCAGCACCCACAGTGCCCTCTACCATGTTCTGCCAAAACCCACAGCTCACATTCCAAGTGTGCCTCACAATTTTTCCAACCCCTCTATAATTCGCTCGCCACATAACTGTGATCTAGAGTCTACAGCCAAAGGATAAAGAAAGGGCTGTTGTTCTTCTCTAATATCTATGACGAGGAGATTCTCAGTGCCCTTCTGTCATTAGTTATCTCCTGCTGCATACAGTATTACCACAAACTTAGTGGACTGACACAACACACATTCATTCTCTCACAGTTTCTGTGGGCACAGCTTAGCTAGGTTCTCTGCAGGGCTGTAACCAAGGTGTTGGCCAGGGCCGGCATCTCATCTGGAGGCTTGACTGGGGAAGGGTCCACTTGTGATCTCACGTGGTGGTCAGCACTACTCCCCTCCTTGCAGGTTGGGACTGAGGACCTCAGTTTCTTGCTGGTTGTTGATCAGAAGCTGGTCTCAGCTCCTTGCTACGTGGCTCTCTCCATATGACACTCACAACAGAGCAATTTGCTTCTTCAGTCAGCAAGGGAAGAGCCACTCAGCAAGGCAGATGTAATAAATTCACATCATATGGTCCATACGTCCCGTCTCCTTCACTGCACACTTTCGGGCAGAAGCAAACAGGTTCCACTCACACTCCATGAAAGAGGTGAACACCAAGAGACAGGGGACACCTCTGTCTGTCCCCCACACCTCCCTCAAATCTATTTATGTTCAGTAGACCACCTGGAGTAGGCAGGGCCAATTTTAACCAGAATTTCCCATGACAGAGTTGAATTGCTTCCAAATTTAACAAAATGGAAAAAAAAATCATGCAGTTTAATAAGCCATTTCTCCCTTTAATGTCATACACTCAGATGTTCATTCTTGTACATACTAAAATCCCCAGTCTGTATCACTTAGAAATTTGCAAATATTTATTAAGAACTTGCCAAAACCTCTGCAAAGACACCCTGGAAAGTAGAAGAGAGATCAAACAAGGACTCTGCCTCAAGAGTTTGAAAAATTCATTGGAGCAGTGAACATTTTCCAAATTTCTAAGTATATGAAGGAGACTGATTATTCTGCTTCTCTCTTAGTTTATAAGCAAATAATTTAGCTATAGTACTGCTTGACTGTGCAGAAACCACCCTGCACACACAGTATATGAAACAATTTCAGGTTAGAGCAGAAGCAAACATACAAATGGGGTAAGCAAGTCTTCCATTTTAGACAGGAAGGCAAGCTTGATTCTCAGAAGAGTTCCCCACTCAAAACAGCCAGGTCCTCCATGAGACATAATTACAAATGGACGGTGGGGATCCCAGAAAGTAAAGGAAGTGGCTGATGCCCCCAAATGTGAGCTGAAATCAGAGCAGTGAAAGCAGGAAGTGGAAATAGATAGGAAATGTGCATGTGTGTGCCAGTAGAGTGGCCTGGTACACTAATGTCAGTAATGCACTTCAGGGACTAAACTTTGGTCCACCAGCAGGATGAAGGAGCTGAAACTGATACAGATTCAAACTGAGACTCTAGAATCAGACTGAGATTTCTTCTGGCTCCCAACCCTAGCAAAACCAAATTAAAATCTTCTAAGGAGAAAAACATATCAATCAGACTGCCAATGAACAACATCTATCATATGTGAACTCACCAGCAAAGATGCTCCACACATGCAAGAAAATGAGACACCACGTGGAAGAGTCAACAGAACAGGGAGACCGAAATTAAACAAAGAGAAGTTCTTCAAGGAAGAGGAGGTTAAAGCAAATCCAAACTGCACACAAAGGGACAGTTATTGGGCTGACAGCAGACTTCTCAGAAGGCACAGTGAAAGCCATAGTCCATGGGTTAGTATCTGGAAAGTTCCAAGGAAGAAGGAAAAACTGTCAACCAGGATTATATACTCACAAAAGCTGCCTTTTAAGAGTGAGGATAAAATAAACATATTTTCAGGTTAAAAAAATATACTAGGAAAGAAAGCTATCCTAGAAGGAAAGTGTGAGATGCAAGAAAGAATGAGAAGCAAACAGAAGGAAAATCTAAACAAGTATTATGTGAATTAATAATCATTGTTATGTTGAATCTGTGAGATTAAAAAAGAACAGCATTAAAATACTTCATATTAAAAACATGTGAGCCAAAAGGGGTCTTTAATGTTTGTTGTTAGGTACTTGTATTGTTCTAGAAAGAGAGCTGAGAAATTATATTTAAATTGTCTTTAATATGCATAATAAATTTTCAAGAATAACCACTAATAAAAAAATTAGTGTCCAACTTCAAAGCTGGTAGAGATGGGGAAAAAGAATAAGAAAACAAAATAAAAATTAAACAAACAAAAACTAAAATAATGTTTTAACAACAAGAAAGAAGAAAAAAGAAGCATTAAATGAGACAGAAAGCAAATGTACAATTTTATAAACAACACAAGCATGTCGGTAATAAAAATAAATGTTTTTGGTTTAAATTCCCAATTAAAATACAAAGATTATCAGAGTAATTTTTAAATCTAGATATTGATACTCTTAAAAGAGACATGTCTAAAACTTAAGAATATGAAAAGGTGGAAAATAAAATGATGAAAAAATATAGCTAGGAAATAAACTAATATGAACACATTAGGGAGAACAAAGAGAGAGACACTGTATATTGATAAATGTTCAGAGTACCAGGAAGATGCAAATATTCTAAAAGTCTATGCACAGCATGTAGGAACTTCACAAATCTCAAGAAAAATCATTGACAACTCTACTAGTAGAAATATACCTATCTATCCTCACAGTGAGGGATTTTAGTTTACCTCTTTAATGTTAGCATACTCCTAGGTTAAATAGCCTAAATGCTTATCAAGATGCAGAATTCTTAAACATCACCATTAATGTTTGTGGATTGTGATCACATATAGAAAATTAGATCTTCTCAAACACAAGTAGAACATTATGAAACTTGTCCATGTACTAGGCCATAAATCAGTTCCACAAAGCTTAAAGGTTAGTATCATACAAATGATCACAGAAATCATACAAATGATGATCACAAATCATTGACATCACAAGCCAACAACCACAACAAAGACGAACAATCTCATGATTTGGAAGTTTAAAAATATTTCTAAGTGACTCATTGATCAAAGAAGAAATTATAATAGAAATGTTTAAAATTTAAAATGAAATCATAATAAAAAATATTTATACAGGTAAAAGCCTGGTGATACACAAAAAGCATAGTCAGAAGTGAAAGGCTTTGCAAAGAATGAGGGATTACCAAGTAAAAGTGGCCCTGTGATTACTAAATTCAGTCATTCCTAGATGTGTGGTTAACATCTTTGCTGCACAAAAGAACTACAAATACGCATCATATAGATTAAAGTATAGGAAAGAAAGGAACAGAATGTGGGGTGCAGTGGGAGGACCTTACCAATTAACCACGTATGTGGAAGGATTAAGAATTAAAAGCAAAAAATCATTTTCATTTCACTCACAGAACTCTGCTTTCCTTGGAAATGACAATCTCAAAGACTTGATTTGGACTCTGTCCTGAGCATCAGTGAATCTAAGCTTAGCCAGCCTGGGAGATGGGGTGGGGGAGCAAGGAGGTGCTAGAAAAAAATAGCTTATTCATTTATTGCATAAAGGTTTGTTCTTCACCTGCTGTTTAGGAGTCACCTAGTAGCTTTATGTTCATTTTCTCTAATCCTTAAAACATCTTTGCAAATGAGGTTATTATTACTCCATTTTACATGTGAGAAAACTGAGTTTCCAAGAGGCTACCTCACCTGCAAAGGACACATTCAGTTAAACAGTCAATAAGTAAACCTGTGTGCTTACTCTGGCCCTTTTTCTGGATCCATTATCAAGTTACTACCCAGAAAGATGCTATAGAAAGCAAACTTTCTGGGTCTCTTTAAAGTGAAAATGCCTTTATTTTGCTCCCACATTGGATGCCGGTTTGGCTGGGTATACAATTCTGCAGTCAGAATCCTTTTCCCTGAGAACTTTGGGGAAATCGCTCCAGTGTTTCCTGCCTGTATTGCTGGTGAGAAGATTCAAGTCAATGTGATTCTTGGTTCTTTGTAAGTAGCTGTGCTTTTTATTTCCTTTCTCTAAAAGCCCTTAATAATGTCACTTTACCTTTGGAGCTTTAGACATTTAACAGTAAGGAGGCTGGGTTCACACCTTTTTTCAGCTGCCCTGCTCAGCCCTCAGTCTTTCCATCTGAAGACACACGTATTTCTTCAACTGTGGGAAGTATGTTCTCACTATTTCTTTGTTAGATGCCGCCTTCTGTTCTCTTTGTGCTCTTTTGTGTTGGGGGTAGGGGTCCAGCAATGCTCTGGGGACCTTAAGCTTCTGTGGCTCCAGTTCTAGCTCAACCCTGGGCACCTGCTTATGCTGCCCAGTGCCCAGTTCTGGGTGGGGAGGGGGCTTCCATTCAGCACAGCTCCTGTGAACACTGCACTGGGGGCAGAGCCGCTAAGATGAGCCCCCACGTTCCACGGTTCCCAGTCTCAGGGGTCTCCTTCATGGGTTGTGGACTGAGGCTTTTCTCATTTTGCTTCTTTTTCTACTTCTCAGAGATTCCCACCAATTTCTGAATCACTGTCTTTCTTGATTCTTTTTTTAGTGGATAGGTTTTTTAAAAAAGTTTTTGTGGCATTTCCGAGCATTTATGGCAGTCCCCGAGTTGTAGACAGTTTATGCTCAGGCCACCACGTGGCCCTTTAACTCTCTCTCTGTTTCAACTGCTCATGAACACACAGAGCAAAGTACCAGTTTGGGGTGAATTACACCTGAGATCAGTTCTTCTTAAACGGCTACTTTGGAAAACTATCAAAATCCTGGAGTATTCCTATTGTACAACTTCATGTCAATTGGATCAGGATTTTACGTTACACTAAATTGGCATCAAGCATTTCAAGGATGATTCAGAATTATCGTCGGGGTTTGATCCTTTTTCCTGTTCTTTTGACACAAATCTCAATAGCACAAGGATGACCTGACTATTAAGAAACCATTTCCAACAGCCAGAGTGGTGCAAAACGGAGCTGTGTCTATCAGAATTGAGGTTTTACTTTGAGCATGTTTTCTTTTTGGCTTTTCTCCTACCACGTTTCACACAATTTCTGCAGAGTCAAAGATGCCGTTTCAAAGGTAAACTAAAGCCACTGAGCTTCATCTGTGATCCCATGGGAGCATATTTATGTGTGTGTGTGTGTGTGTGTGTGTGTGTGTGTGTGTGAAAGACACACACAGAGAGACAGAGAGAGAGAGAAGGTGCATCACATAAATACATTTTTACCATTATTTAGTGTTTTATCTGCTATCGAATCTAACCAGCTTATCAAAAATTTTAAAAATATAGATGATGTACAAGCTGCATTGAAAGCCCAAAGTGTGAGGGCATGTACAAAAACGATGTTTGTTACCAACAGGCTGCGATCTTCAAGATGTTTCAACCCATTCAACAGAATGGAGAAGCCTCCTCCCAGAAGGTTTGAAGGGAAGTTGAGTAGAAAGAATACGCTATTAGACATGTGTGAGCCCTGTGCAATTTAGGTGGCTTTCCCAGACCTCTTTGGTTGAAAAATCTCATGAGAAGATCCATTTGGCAAAGGGTGGGAAGCCTAGAAATCAGGAAGTAGATTATTACAAGTCGGGCAGAACCTCGAATTTCATGGGGAATCTAGTGACACCCCACGGTAAGGGGCTGCTGCAGGTGGGCTTTACTGGGGGGTCTGATCACCCCTGTCTTGTTGGTTCATGCACACTTGGCTGCTCAGGGGGCATGCGCTCTGGCAGCTCAGCACTGTCCTCTCTGCAAGGCTCTGCATCCGAGAGGCAGGACATATTTACGATGGGGTTTTAAGCAATTTCCCCTGCCCCAGGGTCATGACTGGGGCTGCTCTCCAGGTCTCTTCTGGTTCCCATTTCACAACTTGTGTAGATCCCACAGACCGCTAAGGAATGATGTGTAAATTTCACACAGCTCCCACGTTTGGGTTGGAAGAGCATCTAAAACCTTGGTTGCTTACCCAGAATTTATCCAAATATTGTTAGTTGGACAATCTCACATGATCAGTATTGCTCAAGAGACTTTTCTGGGTTTGAGCCCAGCCAGAAACAGTAAGTGGGCAACCGATCAGTGAGTACAAAGGCACACATTTTGTAACCATCAAGACAGAAAAAATCCTACTTTTCTGAACCTCGGAAATGATTTGGATTGGCTTGTGCCATCCACAGAGATCAGCGTTAGCTTTCTGCCTTCCCAACTTAACACAGGGTTTTACTAGAGTCAAAGGAATGTTAAGCAGAGGCCCATTCAGAACCGCTGGGGTTCCCGTGAGAGTGAGGGACTCAGATTCCCAGAGGAGCACATTTTTTGCTCGGGTATTAGTTTTCTATTGCTGCTGTAACAAATGACCACAAACTTAGTGGCTTAAAGTAACAGAGTTATTTTTTTCCAGCTCTGAGGTCAGAAGTTTAAAATCAAGTCTCACTCACATCAGGGCTGCACTCCTGGAGGCTTCTCCGAGAATCCGTTCCCTGTGTTTTCTAGCTCTGGACGCACCTGCATTTCTTGGCTCAGGGCTCCTTCCTTGAATCACTCCAACCTCTTGCTCGTCTTGTCAGCTCTCCTACTGCTAACTCAAATCCTTCTGCCCCTCTTTAATGGACCCTTGAGATTACTTCAGGCCCACCTGGAGAATCCAGGATAATCTGATCTCAAGATCCTTAACTTAATCACATCTGCAAAGTCCTTTCTGCCACCTCAGTTAACAGCGACCTGTTCTGAGGATCAGGACACACATAGATTTGGGCAGCATTATTCAGCCAGCCGCAGTTAGTTCCCCCTTAACCAAGAAAATCTGGATTCAAAAGCCAAAGTAATTACATTCCTTGGTATTTATCCAAAGGAATCAAAACCCATGTCTGCACAAAACCTGCACATGAAAGTTTATAGCAGCTCTATCTGTAATTGCCAAAACTTGGAAACAACCAAGATGACCTTCAGTAGGTGAATGGATAAATAAACTGGTACATCCATATAATAGAATATTATTCAGCAATAAAAGGAAATGAGGTATCAAACCATGAAAAGTCATGAAGGAAACTTAAACACACATTCCTAAGTAAAAGAAGCCAGTCTGAAAAGGCTACATAATATTTGATTCTAACTATATGACATCCAGGAAAAGGGAAAACCACGGAGATGGTAAAGTGTAGTGGTTGCCAGCGGTTGGAGGGAAGGAGGGTGGGATGAATAGGGGGAGCTCAGAGGATTTTTTTAGAGTAATTAAATGACTCCATATGATACCCTGATGCTGAATATGTCATTATACATTTGGGCAGCACCAGGAGTCACCCCTAATGTCAGCCGTGGGCGTTGGGTGATGATGATGTGTCCATGTAGGTTCAACGAATGTGACAAATGTACCATCAGATGGGGGATGTGGACCGTGGGGGAGGCTGTGCACGTGTGGGGGCAGGGTAGGTGGGACACCTCTGTGCCTTTCCTTCAATTTCGCTGTGAATCTAAAACTATTCTAAAAATCTTGTCTTTATTTTTTAAAAATGGGGGGGAAAGGTATTACTAAAATATTCTATATTTACCCGCATCAGTAATTTTGACAATAGTTCAAGGTACATGGCATTTACTTTCTTTGAAAATGTAGTATACAAATAAATGTGGTTTTCTTATCTAAGAAAGGGCAGTATACCATAATAGCCAAAGAAAGAAGAAAGAAAAAGCTAAAGCGTAAACCCTGACAACTCCCTCCTCTCAGAAGCAGGATGAGAGCTGAGATTCTGAGTCCAGGTTGGGATGTGGAGTACCAGAGAGAGAGGCGGTCCCCTCTCTGAGGCTCAGCGTGGGGTGCAGGTGGGGGCAGGCGGGCGCTGGTGCCGGGGGAGAAGGCTCAGTAGGGCCAAGAAAGCAGGAGCTCTGCCTCCTGGAACCTGATGTGTGACTGCAGGGCCACGTCACCACCACATGAGGCTGACAAGCCTGGGAGAAGCCCAGCTCTCACAGTCTCTCTGGACAGCAGGCCTGGTGTTCCTCAGCTCCAGAGGGACACCTGTCACCTCTCTGGGCCTCGGCTTCTCCTGAGCAAGGGAAGGCAAGCACAGCTTCTGTCTTGTTCCCGAGGCATCATGGGGCAGGGAGGAGGTGAGCTTGCTGGGCGGGCGGAGTGCAGGGTCCCAGTTAGGATCAAAGGCCTCCCACAAGAGTCACTTTCCATCCCCTCAGGGGGCACACTTCACGGAAGCCGGGAGGGAAAGGGTTCCCTCAGTGACAACAGAACGAGTTACAGAGGCTGCCACCTATTAGCTGTCTCAGCAGAGCAAGGCTGCTCTGATGTCCTGAAGAACAAGCGGGCACCTGGCCTTTAGCACCGTAAGAATGTTTGGGAAACAGAGAGACGGAGGCTGGTGGTGTAAACCCTGTCTTCTCATCTCACACTCCAGATGACAGGGCAGCAGGAGGAAAGTTGGGGGGAATCAGCCCCCCAAGTCAGAGAACGTCAGAGTTGGGTCCTTCGAGATCACCATGTGCCAGGCCCCATAACAAACGAACGGCATAGGTGGAAGGAGAAATCAGTTTCAAATATTAATCTTTTTTATTTTATTCTTTCTGCACCAAAATTGGTAACTTTATATGAATATCTTCTGTATTTGGGGTACTTGGATCAGCATGTGCTGTGATGTTAGCATGACACATCATGTTTAAGTGCCTCTAACACCATGGACCCCCCACATGCGTGACAGTGAAGGAGGCTTTATAAATTACAGATGTGTGTGTGAATAGTTATTTGACAGTGGGGAGAGGGCAAGTAAGGCTCGTATTACTCTGCTGTGTCTTTCTCTCAATACCACTTTTAAAAGGGTATGTTCAAAATATTAAAAGTAAATACACAAACAGAGAAACTAACCTTGCCCAGAGCCTTGCCAAGCCCGCACAGGTGTGGATGTCTGGCCGCTAAGCTCTGAGCCCGGGCAGGTAACTCACCTACAGCCTCCAAGATGGCAGATGGTGGCTGACTTCCAAAGTCCATGACAGACCTTCTCCTGGGACCCAGGTGCCACGTTTCTCACAGCCCCAGTGCTGTGGTGGTGACAGCTTTCCTAGGACTGGTTAGTGACAGCAGCGGGCCCTGTGGGGCGCGGGGGGGAAGGTCTGTCAAGGTGGTCCGGGCCCCCAACCTGCCTTTCTATGGCTTGAACTTCATCTCTGGGATTGACACCCAAACAGGCACAAAGCTCTGCTGTAAGTTGAGCTCCCAGGGCAGAGACCCGGAGGGTGAGAAGGTGGGGCCCTGCTGAGCCCACTCCCTCCCACTCTCCCTCCCTCCCTCCCCTGTTGAAATGAAAAATAAAAAAGACATCCCAGCCTAGGTGGCCTGTGGCGTCCACGTCCCGGCCAGGTAGGGAGCTAAGACATTTCTCTGCGTTGCGAGCTGGCTGGTCCCAGCAACTCCACCACCACTGTGACTTCTATTGCTCTGCCTGTGTCCTAACACGACTCGGGGAGTTGGATTACAAAATGATTTGTGATAATGGGCGTGAAGGAGAGGGCTATTTGACTTCAGGAAACAGAGCTGCGAGTTGGGAATGATATATGAAATGAAACATCCAGGGCCAACGCGCAGTCGATACACGAGGTACAACAGGCTGGCCCCGCTGTGCTGAGCCGTTGCCTCGTAACCAGACACGCAGACGTTCAGCTCAATCAGCAGCAACCTCCCAGAAAACCGCAGCAAGCCCCTAAGTCGCAGATAAAATATAGCCAGCTAACAGGCGTGCTGTTAATTAGCCGGAGAGTGGGGAGAGAGAAGGGGCGAGAAAGATGGATTTCCCCCTACACACACATATCCAGCTCTTTCTCCTCCCTTCCTGCAACAAACCATCCATTTGCCTTCCAAAAGACCAAAAATCAACACAGCCATCTTTGTTACAGGTGCTAAAATTGAACTGGTTATCACAGTTTGAGAGGCTGAAAAACAGAGGTGAACTTTTTTTTTTTTTTTGACTCAGTTGTAAAATCAGAAAGAGATGATTATGGACAGTTCTTCAACAGAAAAACAAAAAATGCAAAACTGGTTTTAAATATTTTTAAAAATTCTTTAAATAGAAGTTTCTTTTTTAATATTTCAGGAATACCTTGCAATTAGTTTCCAAATTCTACGGATGACCAGTGTATACAGGGTCTCCTGATCGCGGGGCCAACTTGGTGGCGGCAAGCCTTCCAAATTCTTTCAGATGCAGACACAGCATTCACGAAATGTGGCCTCATCCACACTGCAGCTCCCAAGGTAAAGATTTTATGTTTTTACCGAGAAAGCCAGGACAAGCCCAGGGCCGTGGGCCAGCGTCAGTCTCCACGATGAAGGCCTCGGTCCTGATCACACGATAAATCATCATGATTTAAAACATCAAAACAGTGCCAAGTAATTAGCAGATGAAACTCACAGATTCCAGTTTTATGACTATGAGATTAAATTAGCCATTTATGGATTTCAGAAAGAGAGGAGACTAAAATATTTGATCATGTAGTTAAAAAAAAAGTCTGAGTGATTCCCTTGTGTTGAATATTTCCTAATGTCAGAAACAGGGTGGATGACACAGAAATCATAAATCCAACTGAAAAGTGTTAAAGATCACTTTAGTCTGCCACCTGAGTAGAAATCCAATGAAGTTGAAGGGAGGACTTCTGTACATACGGTGGCCTGGATCAGTACCTGCAGGCACGTATACTGCTCGTCTGAAGGAGGACATGGGGCCCAATATTAATTGCCTTTCATTCTTTAATAATTGGTCACTGTTTAAAAGCGTGCTTTCTGTAAGACCTAGTCTATCAGAGATGCCAGGTACGTGTGTATTACCAGGACTTGGGCCTTTTGCACATGGTCCCCTGGACATCGGCACCTGCCAAGCCATTCACTGTGTTCACAGGAGCATCGGAATTTTAACCACCACCACCACCAAAAAACAGGGGCTCTGAGGTCTTTTTCTTTTCCCTATCATGTTAGACAGTGTTTGGTGTGTGTTCCTGACATGACACGGCAATTATTTCCTAACTAGCAAGCCAGACGAATGTGCTCATAAAAGTCGTGGCCTGATTTTTCAAACCAGTTGCCCAATAGGAAGGCCCAAAAGACACTCCCCAGCCGTGCGTTCATCACTGCACCTGGAATGACGAGGGTTTGTGTCTGTTCATCGAAGGAAAACAGGTAAAAATTTGCTCCAGTTATCTGCCAGCTTTTTAAATAGGAGCCTTCGATATAAAATCAAGCTAGATTTTCAACCCAGCTCTCCCAGGTGAGTTGTAAGGATCAGTCTATAAGGAGAGGTGTTGCTGATGGAAAAATACATCACCCCTGTGATTACTCTCAGAAGCCGTGAGTCCTCCCTTTGCAGAGGGGAGGCAGGGGCCTCTCCCGACGCCCGGGAGCCTCACCAGCTGCTTTTATCAGAAACTTGCTTTTCTCTTTGGGAGATATGTGCAAAGGGAGGCGACCAGACAGGAAGTGCCCATCCTCCTCCTCAATACACAAATGGCTTTCTGATGCTTCCCAGGATGTGACTTGGGCTCCACGGCCTCTCTCGTTTGCAAACATCTCTTCCTTCTCTGGTCCCATGTAGCTGTCCAGATGAAGTCTTCTTTAAAAATCAGCCTAGAGAATTTTTGAGAGGAGCAGAAGAACCCCTCACAGCTCCGTCCCCACCCCAAGCCCTCTCTGGACTCCTGGGAAGTCTGCCTCTCCTTCCACCCCAGCCGCACAGCCTGCTGAGCCTGGGGCAAAGCTGGAGAAGGGCAGAAACGCGGCCGTCCTTTACAAACAGAAACAAACACCTCTCCAGCAAGTCCTACATAATCGAGAAGCAAAACTAGGGAGAAGGTATTTTCGGATGTAAATTCCAAGTAGCTGTGACCCTGTATTTTCTTGAGGAAATCACACCATTTCCTAAGGACGTCTAGCACTGGGAGCTCCGGCAGCATCACAATTTCCTTTCTTGTTTACTAAAAAGCCCCTCTTTTGGCTTTGGTGTCACACCTAAGCATCTTGCCTGGGTTGGGGTGTTGCGGTGGGAGCTGCGGCCTATTCCCTGCTCCGGGGGCGAGTACAGCTGTGCCCTCCGAGGGTCGTACCTGAGCCGTGTGCTGTGAAGAAAGCCATTTCCCAGTGCCGGGGATTCACACTCCAGGGCCACTTGGACCGGCAGAGCCCGAGAACTTTGGGCAGCCTCAGCCGAGTGGGTGAAAATGAATCAGATATGAAAATGTCTGAAGCAATAAATTAACACACAGCAGGGGGGGTGATAGCTTCATCCGTCTCGTCCAAACTCTACCTGACACCCATTATTGTTCCAGGAGGTGGGACCCAGGGACGGGACTGGAGCGAAAATGAACATTCCCCAAAGATTTGAAGCTTTGCAATAGGTAGGTAATGTGATTCTGCAAAGGAACGTGTGTGGCTCTGAGAGTCTTTGTATGCTGAATTCCAGGTAACCTGTCAGGGGACTTCTCCCTCTCTCTCCCCCGTTTTATTTAATGCAAAAAGAGTATCTTTGACATTTAGAAAAACTATTGAAAATGGGGATACTTGATAAAGCTTATCAATGTATTTCTTAATACAAAATAATTCTGCAGGCCTCTGCTTTTCTTCCTAAAGGTGCATTACAGCAGGCTTGACAATAGCATTGATGAAACAAAAGATTAAAACCTCTAAACATGCTGCCCTGTTTTCCTTGCCAAGTACCTGAGATGCACAAATATGTTGCTATTGTACAAAGTAGTTAATTGGTGTGCAGTTCTTTGAAACATAACTGACCAAAGTCTGCACTGTGTTCCTTGAACAAACATTTGTGAGAGGTAGATAGAATGCACCGCCCACTGGAAAAAAAAACAAAAAACAAAAACAGAACCTGGAAACAAATTCACAAATTGCTTTGTTTGAATCATATGTCTCTTCTTGATGTTTTGTTTGGAATATTTCATGTTCAAGGTCTTTGCAGGTTAGATTCGAAAGTGCACATTACTATTATTTTAAATCAATAAATTGCTTCTGGAGTGGCATTGTACAGGAGCCCAGTCCTTGCACACTTTTAAAGGAAAAGCAAATTTGAAGAATAACGTTCATTTCTCCCCTTAAGGTTGGAAACAATACATTTTTTATAGACACTCCATTTTTATTGTTTGTGAGGAATTTCCAGTCTAAACAATGAATCTGATATTTTGACTTTCCTTTTTAAATATAACATTAGACCTTCCAATGAATATTGTACAGTGTGAACTATAAATGCATATCATTTAGTGAGAGGAGATGGTATTCTGTCTCAGACTTTAACTTTCTGTTTCTAAAAACTACGTAAACATATTTATATTAAGTATGGGACTTCTGGGAATGTTGGTGGATTAAACAGAATCACAAGATGCTAATAATTTATGTTACCTCTCATTTTAACCATCCCAGAAAATGAATTTCTATGGTCTTATTTTTTCATGTGTTTTTTTTTTTTTATTTGCTCAAATAGTTTTCTTATCAGTAATTTGAAAAACGCTTACCGCTTTTGCCCAAAATATTTTAAATGCTCGTTGCAGCAATTATAACTTTGCTAGTTAAAAGTCAGGTAATTAAACACACAAAGATAGACAAGGGTGGGTTTTTTTTTTTGCATTTATCCTTTAGAGACTAGAATTTTAGCACAGCTAAAGCAATGCAAATTGGATTCAGTTGCCTGTAGATTTCTTGCTGCATATTAAGACCACTTGCTCTCAATTTGCCCCTGCTGGGAAGAACAGTAGCATTTTTTTCAAGAATAGGATTGTATATTGAGGCGTGATACCTAGAACAACTTCTGCCCCAGGAAGATTTAGCAACAAGAAAAAAGTGCTGAGGGCAGGAAGGATAACATATTTAAAATAGCCATAGAGCTCATAAAGGAGTCGATTAGTCAGAGAGGCGATAAAATCTCCTGCTGCGAGTACAGAGCACACCACAACATGTATTTCAACAAGGAAAGGGTGGAAATACTGCTGATTCCAAGTGAGAGAGCTTTTCAAGAGGTTTTACTACTTAAAAGTTTATAACATTTCATGGGCTTCTTTCCTCAAAGATAGTTTGGAAGATCACATGTTGACTGACCACAGATTTTTTTTTAATGTTTGGAATTAACAAAGTCAGACACAACATTGCTACTGGGGCTCCTGCATCATCTCAAAGGAAAAAAAAAAGCAGGGATCATTTGTGTCTCATGTGCCTTCTCCTGGCCCTGCACAGGCAAGGTACCAGCCCCTCCTGCCCCTGGGGGCACCTGCTGCGGGTGCCAGGGACTGTGATGGAGAGACTCTACTCAATGTAGAGTAGGCTATTCATGTGTGAGTGTGCCTGGTGTGCGTGTGCCTGGTGTGTGTGTACATGGTGTACATGTGCCTGGTGTGTGTGTGCCTGGTGTGTGTGTGCCTGGTGTGGTGAGCCTGCTATATGTGCATGGTGTGTGTGCCCGGTGTGTGTGTGTATGGTGTGTGTGTACATGGTGTGTGTGTGCCTGGTGTGGTGAGCCTGCTATATGTGCATGGTGTGTGTGCCCGGTGTGTGTGTGTATGGTGTGTGTGTACATGGTGTGTGTGTGCCTGGTGTGTGTGTGCCTGGTGTGGTGAGCCTGCTATATGTGCATGGTGTGTGTGCCCGGTGTGTGTGTGTATGGTGTGTGTGTACATGGTGTGTGTGTGCCTGGTGTGGTGAGCCTGCTATATGTGCATGGTGTGTGTGCCCGGTGTGTGTGTGTATGGTGTGTGTGTACATGGTGTGTGTGTGCCTGGTGTGTGTGTGCCTGGTGTGGTGAGCCTGCTATATGTGCATGGTGTGTGTGCCCGGTGTGTGTGTGTATGGTGTGTGTGTACATGGTGTGTGTGTGCCTGGTGTGGTAAGCCTGCTATATGTGCATGGTGTGTGTGCCCGGTGTGTGTGTGTATGGTGTGTGTGTACATGGTGTGTGTGCGCCTGGTGTACGTGTGCCTGGTGTGTGTACATGGTGTACGTGTGCCTGGTGTGGGTGTGCCTGGTGTGGGTGAGAACGGTGTGCGTGTGTATGTGTACACGTGCCTGTACGTGTGCGTGCCCTTGCTCCTCACGTATTTTCCTTCTGTTCCCCAGTCTCTGTCCTCACTTCCCAGAGGCGATTTTGGTCCCAGACAAGGCACCGTTTATCCCCGTTGCCTTGTTCTTCCATCTCTCCCTCCTACTGGCACATCTACTGCATGCTGCCTCTTCTAAGGACGCTGGAAATAAAATTGAAGGCAGATTCCCTTCTGGCTGAATAAAAGCTTTACGTATACACCACACACACACACACACAATCTTAGCTCACCTGCTGTCAAAAGCTGACCAAAAGCATCTCGACTTGTGTACGTCAATAGGGGGCCCATCTTGACCTAGCCAGGCCAATCTTATGCAGTGGACAGGATCTTTTACATGGACACGTGTGCCTCTAATTTCCCCTCTTTACAGCCTTCTTAGTATTGTCCAGCCACCTCAGAGTTTCCTTTTAGACCCTACATCCCCCAAGAATGGCCTCTCCTCCCACCGGAGTCCTGTACGAGAAGGGGCTTCAGCGACCCCACCCCTACAGGAGCGCTGCTGCTCACCCAGGGCTCCGGGAGAACTTGGATGTGACATCCTGGCACCTCATTTCCAGCGATTGAAATGAGCTCCGTGCCCACGTGGGAAATGTGTGGCTGTCGATCTTTCTGAATACATTTCACGACATTGATTTTAAAACCTCCACCATTGTTTTCCTTTGGCTTGTACAGTTATCACGCTCATTTAGAGGCCCCAGAACTCACATTGTAAAAATCAACTGACTGTTTCTGACTTGCTGATTTTCCATGAAAAACAGGGAAAACGCCAATATTGTGGGGGAGACGTTGTTTGGATGTGATGAGAACTAAAACGTGCCACTTCAGTGGACTGTGAAAAGTTCCCCACTCGTGTGTGTTTAGAGCCCAATTCTTCCCTTAACTTAGGCTCAAAATCCCCACTGATGATAGTACATCCCAAATAAATCCGATCCCGTGACTTCTTAAGGAAGGTGTGTCGGTGTGTTTCTAACAAACAGAATCAAAATACATCTTGCAACATCCTGTCCAAGAGGGCTGACACCTGGAGGAAATGCTGAACAACTGAGAAACAAAGACGCTCCTTTTACTTTTCGCGAGTAGTTTATTTAAACCTCTTTCTCTTTGAAAATCTCCTTGATAAAATCTGGGTCTCAGCAGCAGCAACGAATGTTGTGGATTAGCCTGGCCTGGGAGCGGCCCACACTGAAAATAACAACCCCGCCACTTAATAAGGCCCCGTGTTCCCACTTCTCTGTCTCTGCTTTATGTGTGTATAACTCACTTTAAAGACAATAGATTCCCTGAACGGAGTGCACAAGGCCTGGAGGAGCTAGGCTGTATTAACACGCAAAACACTCGACCCAGTTCCTGGTTCATTTCCCTTCCAGAATATTCCTGGGCGGGGGAGCTGCGTGGACTTGCCGAGGTGTATGCCGGACTCTGTGTTTCTGATCTCAAATTCCCTTCTTTCCAAGTCTTTCGGTCAGAAAAATACGAAAGGGAAGTGTGAGAAAACAACCGGAAAAAGATGAAGAGATGAGCCTCTTCCAAAGCAGGGCTGTGAATTGTGTCTCCCGTCTCTGCCAAGCTCTGGTTTTATTTCCCTTAAAATGTTAATGACTGGCTCCATGCTCAGCGCTCCGCACCAGAAACAGCAGCCCGGGGATGCCGATGTGCCCGGCGTGGAAGTTGGTAAACTCCCGGTTCCCAGGCTGCAGGGAGCAGGGGATGTTCCGCAGGCAGCGACCATATTACAGCGTGCCTTCTACAGGGCTCGCACTCCGAATTTCCTTTACACTTTGTTTACTATATATTCCAATAGTGTAATATTAAACAAAAACAGTGTGTCCTACGCCAGGATGATTGATTACCGCACCATCACAAGGTCACCTCCTAGGGACAGGCTGGGTGCAGGGGGGGCCGGCTGACTCATACAGTTAACACTATATCCGCATTGTATGAATGTCACCAGCAATCCAGTGATTTATTGCTTGGAAGGCTCTGTTCAATTTTTTCTGCCTGACCAAATTGCACATTTTCTAGAAAAAGAAGCAAAAATATTTCAGCACATGGATTACCTCAACCCCTCATTTTCCCCGCCAGGATCCACGCACGTTTGCAAGGGGGCTGATCATCAAAACCTCCTCTTCTCCTTCTCCTTTCCCCCCGTCTGCTAGATATTGGGCAAAAAAAAAATGATTATTACACTAATGAAAAGGTGCAGCAGGAGATTAAGGGCTTTTTAATCAGATTTTGGTAACATCTGTGGGCCACGCGTAAGGGCAGCTGTATGCTCCGTTTCTTAATTTTAGCCAGATTTACTTTGGATATAAAATTGTTAGCCTCAGGGAAAATCGAGGTGGGGGCGGGGAGGGGGAGATAGTCAGAGAGAAACTACAAAACCAAAACTGTTTCAAACACCATGAGATAAACCTCTTTTGCTCTAGAGAGTCTTTTTTTCTTTCCTAGAAAAGATATACAGTGAAACTAAAGAAGCGTTTTTATAAGAAATCATTCAGCCAAATTGAACAGAAATATCTCCTGGACACAGGTGCACGCCACGGAGCCTGGGATCTGTGCAGGTCTCACAATGTACTCACACTTTTGAAGGGTTATTTTTCCCTCTAAGCCCCCACTCGATGTAACTTGCACAAGCCTTCAAGATTGGGCTCACGCGCTATGTAAATACAGATGAAACAGAGAGGATACGTAGTCCAGTAAAGTTGCCAATATATTTTTTAATTAATTTGCTTTTTACTTTAGAGTGTGTGTTTGTCCTTTTTATGGAAGCAACATAAGCTCCAGACACTTAGCACAGTGATTTCTGTAAAGGGTCTCTCAGGCGCCTATGACAGTCATGTATTATTTATTTGGGACTTTTAACCACTCGATATTCTGAATATTCTGCACTCGGAAAATAGACCAGACAAGGTGTAAACATTTGGGGGGACTTTTCTCAAATTTAATATACACCTAATATGTCTCTGTAAGGGTGGTTCATTTATGTGTGTGTCAGCCCTTAGCTTTGTTTAAGTTTATTCAGTGGGGGTTGTGTGAAAGGAAGGAACATAGAAATATATGAAAGAAGTAAATTTTTCAGGGCTCAAGGAAAATTCTCACCAGAAACACCCAAGCCCTAAATTGAGTCTGTCTTTAATATAAATACAGGATTCTAGAGTGTTATTGTCATTTGCTGTTTCTTATCGGCCAACATTTTCTAAAATCACAAAGTGACTAATCAAGAACAATTTGATAAAACATAATGGAAAAGAATATAAAAAATGAATGTGTATATACATATGTATAATTGAGTCACTTTGCTGCACAGCAATAATTAACACAACGTTGTAGATCAACCATACTTTAATTAAAAAAAAAATTCACCAAAGATTCCCCAGTCAGAGAACATTTCAGTGGTAACATTAAGATTCTGCCATCTTACACAGTTATTTCCTCTCTCTGGGCAGGCACTGTTACGACGGCAAGGACAACATCGGATAAGAAAAAACAGCAGTGGGACTTCTGTGACAGTCGAAGGGTTCAGACTCTGTGTTTCTACTGCAGGGGGCATGGGTTTGATCCCTGGTTGGGGAACTAAGATCTCACATGCCACATGGTGCAGCCAAAAGAAACAAGTAATTAATTAATTACTTAATCTTTAAAAAAGAAGAAAAACACAACCGCTTGGACCCACAAAGTGGCCAAAAGATGTTTATAGAAAATGGGCTAAAATATCGTGAGGACTGACCATGAATTAGTGTATTTGTGCAGAAGACAGGCTCCACTGCCTTGAAGATGGCCAGAAAAGTTTTACTAGATTTGTATCTTGTCCAGATGGTCAAGAGTTTTTGTCCCTGAAGACTCCTTAAGGGACAGAACCAGCCCCCAGTGCAAAGGTAGAGGGACCAAAGACACTTTCTTGAAAACAGGCATGGGTTACTCCAAACCTGTTGGGTGTGTATTCACAGGACAGTACCCACCTCTCATTTCCCTTTGTGGGGCCCAAGTCTATAGTTTTTCCCTAGAGAGGACTAAATCCACCCAAAAGACATGGAGAGAAAAAAGACAGAATGGAAAAAAACAGTTTTCAAATGGGGAAGACCTCCAGTGGTGAAAAATATGTATTAAAAAAAAGAGAAACATATCTTTTAATGCTTAAACATGAAAGTGACAAATTTGCATGATATCCTTAAGACCATTTGCCCATCTCAATTGTGACAAACTCCTGGTGATGATAGCACAGGATTGTTACAGAACGTGGTATTTTGGTGCTGCTGTCTTTTCAAGGTATTTCCTGTGAAATCATCATTCGCACTAGATTTTTTTTTTTTTTTTTAATTATTATTTTATTTTATTTTTTTGGGGGGTACACCAGGTTCAATCAACTGTTTTTATACACATATCCCCATATTCCCTCCCTTCCTTGACGCCCCCCCCTCGATCCCCCCCCACCCTCCCTGCCCCAGTCCTCTAAGGCATCTTCCATCCTCGAGTTGGACTCCCTTTGTTATACAACAACTTCCCACTGACTATTTTACAGTTGGTAGTATATATATGTCTGTACTACTCTCCCGCTTCTTCTCAGTTTCCCCTTCACCCCCCGCCCCCTCCCATACCTCGAGTAGCTCAGCAGCTCGCACTAGATTTTAACTCAATAGGAGGAAATGGCTGCCTCACTTCTCCTGATGACGGTCTCATTTAAAACGTTAATAACTGTTCTCATGGGCTGCTCGGGTTGTGTCCGTGACCCATTGCTCTGGTGGACTTGGCTTTGACACTTGACCCTGATACTTCAGATTCAAGCCAGACACAATCATTCATTCTTACCATGTTAAAATAACAACAGCAAAAAAAAACCCTTTTTGTTTCTGAGGTATTTCCACATGTCCCATATTCTGGAGACTTACATTTCAAAGAACTTGAACTGTCTGCTGTATGTTAATAGTCAATGCTTTTTTTTTTTTCCTGATCGGTAGGGCCCAATCAGAAAAACATCTTTCAAAAAGGATTCACGGATTCACCACCAAACATCTCAAAGAAATAGAAGGGAAATCTAAAAGGAAAGTCTCTGCAGCCAGGCAGGATGTCCGCTGATCTGAGCTTCTTTTCCTCTCTCTTTTTTTTTGTATCGCTTTTGTTCTTTCACCGTTTGGTAAAAGAGAAGTCACAGACCTCGCCCAGTGTAGCTGCCACTGCTCTGTTTCCCACTGATCCACCTGGAGTGCTGGTAAATGATGTGGCTCCTTCTGTTTCTACCAGGGTGGAAAGCTGTGCCCTTCTAATTTGTTCCTACTTGCCTTTGAACTCCCAGCCCAATCAGTGGCACTTTAGTGGCGGTCAGGGCACAGCACATGGTAAAGAGACGTGGAGCC
Source organism: Hippopotamus amphibius kiboko (assembly GCF_030028045.1). NCBI lineage: Eukaryota > Metazoa > Chordata > Mammalia > Artiodactyla > Hippopotamidae > Hippopotamus > Hippopotamus amphibius. Next base: position 3,748,709 of record NC_080190.1, on the reverse strand, counting down.
GCTAACAGGCACGGTGCAGGTTGATACACTGAGGGTTCCACCAGGTCCTGGAGAAACGGAGCCTATTTGGGGCAGCTCGCCCATGCAGAGTGAATGCTACAGCTTCTCTCAGCTTTTGTCTATGGATCTCAAGGTATACATCTATTTTTCCCTTTTAAAAGCCCCAGGCCACATGTACTAACAATTCAGTTTGTGTTAAGGAAAAAAATTCTTGCTGAACACACACACACACACACACACACAAATACATACACAAGTACAAAGCAAGAAAGCCAAAAACATCCGAAGGATGCTGCAAGGACACAAAAGGTCTAGGTTTCTCCTCACCAGGAAATACCCCTCTGTCTGATCCCCAAAGATGGGGACTCGAAAAATTTTTCCAGGCCCACAAAGAAGGACCATCCCCTCTGACGGGAAGAGTTTCTGAGGCTGCAGGGTACTTTGCCGTGCTCCCAGGAGCTCTCTCCACGTGTGAATGGCTAGGTGGCATTGTGGCCTGTCTCTTTCATTCCCCCTCTGCTTTGAACGCTGAAGGTAATGTGTTTTTTCAATGTCTCCCAGAAGTAGTAGTCCCTGCCCAAATGTATACGGTAGCACTGGTTCATAGGTGGATACTGATTGGTTGTTGCTGGGACACCGTTCCTAGAAGTCCCAGGCAGTGTGTCTAAGAATAATGTCAGTACATTGCAGACCCTACGGGTGCCCGTGGGCAAGATGGGTATTTTGGGATCTCGGATGGCATGGGTAATTCTGGGGCTTCTTGCGAGAGACAGGTAACTGCTAGGTAATGCTGTTTTCTACCCTTTATTAAGGCATGCCAGAGAAGCACTACTAATTAAACAAATGTGAGATGAACGAGGCAACAGTACTAAATTGTGAGCCATTTGAAAATAATAGAAAAGCATCCAACAAAATGAATCACAATTCAGAAACATAAAACCACCTTTAAATAATTTGGGGGTATGTTCCAAAAGTCTGGTGATCAGTCATCACATAATTCCTCATCTCCATTGAATTCTTTAAGATTCTTCGTTGGGAAAGGAAAAAAAAAATCACACCTTAAATAATTTAAATGAAAATATATCCGAGGATGTGACGTGACAACATTGCTGTAGTTCTAGAGCCCAGCCACATCTTGAAGGAATATATCAATGTTTTCCAAAATTATCTGGGCACTCTATAAAAGGTTAGTGCTTTTTTAATTACAAGGTTTATGTCACTCGGTGAAAATTTTAATGTAATGAAACATTCAGCTGGACCTTGTGCTGGATGTAAAATAAAATTATTCATTGAAAATCAGACCACAGGCCACCTACTGTTTTTTTTAACAAATGGTTGAACTATCACGGGGTTACAGAACTTAACATGTAAATTGCAGTAGAACTTATAATTTCTGATTCAAATCCCTAAAGACTGCCATTTAAGTCAAATATATGAGTGAAATTTTGCTTCTGTGCCATAATAATGCAGTGAAATGGTCAAAAACCTGAACATATCTAGAGTAATTATTAACCCAATAATAATGTATTTTTAGTTATTTAATCAAAGATATAAAAATTATTAATGTCAAGTTCTTCTTATAAAAATGAAGTTTTAAACACCAGCATTTAATTTCAAGGGTGACAATGCTATATCTAACCCATTAGGGGAGTTTCTCACAGAGCCAAGGAGTATAAGCCAGAGAAAGATTGCTGCTTGGATGTCAGGTCATTACTAGGAAATAGCAGAAAAGGACTATTTTTCTCCAAAATGGTCTTGAACTAATTTTTAACATTAACTGAAATTGATCAATCTTCCATAAGCTCAATGTGATCTATGGGCTAAGACAAGAGCCATGAAGCAAGTCCCATGGAGACTCCTTGCTTCCTGGGTAAACATTGTAGGAGGTGGTGGCGTGAACACGTCTGCCTCACACTGGCCACGTCCTATTGTTTTCTATTTTGTGCAGCAGGCAAGTCTGAAAGGTGACTTTCCGTCACTGCTAATGGGAACAGATTTTTTTTCCCTTTTGCTCTCATCCCCTGAATGTTGACAGCCTATTGGTAATACAAACATTTCAATCTTCCCATCATTTCTGCTAAGGAGGTCTGGGTGCCCACAAGCTCCTGTGCTCACGTCCTCCTCAGGGCTCCTCTTTGTCCTCATGTGTTTCCCTGGGACAAAGGTCTTGCATTTCCATTGATGATACGGAAATCTCCAGTGAGTCTTGCCTATATTCCAAGACAGTGGGAAGTGACATTTTATTTTCTGCGGTGATGGGGTGTAAACATATTCCACTTCACCCTGCCTCCCACTTCTTGGCGGTTAGTAGGACTAGCTGGAGTGTAGCTCTGGCTTTGTGGGGAAAATGAAATCTGTCCTATGGCTGCCAGAGGAGCAGAGGCCACTAGGTAGAAAAGATCTCCTAAGTTCCCCTCAACCAGATGACTGAGGCTCCCCCATATCCAGCTTAACACAGACTCCCAAAAAGTGATGGGATTGAGTTATCCTTTTATCTCCTATCTTCTGAAAAATGTGCTACTGAATAGAGAAATGGGCTGAATGAGAGAAAAGGGTAGTAGTAAAGGACGTGAACAAGCTAGCAACGGAAAACCAGCCCCTAAATATCCAAAGGCCATCTCACACCCCAGAATCCAAAGGATTAAAGAGACAACCTCTGTAAAAATAGCAAGTCATCCAGAAGAATGGATAAAGAAGATGTGGTACACTTATACAACAGAATATTACTCTGCCATTAAAAGGAACGAAATAATACCATTTGCAGCAACATGGATGGACCTAGAGATTGTCATATTAACTGAAGTAAGTCAGACAGAGAAAGACAAATATCATATGATATCACTCATATGTGGAATCTAATTTTTTAAAATGATATAAGTGAACTTATTTACAAAACAAAAAGAGACTCACAGATTTCGAAAACAAACTTAGGGTTACCAAAAGGGAAATGTGGGGGAGGAGAGATTGAATTAGGAGTTTGAGATTAACATGCATACACTACTATGTATAGAATAGATAACCAACAAGGACCTACTGTATAGCACAGGGAATGCTACTCAATATTCTGTAATAACCTCTATGGGGAAAAAATCTGAAAAAGAATGAATAACTAAATCACTGTGCTGTACACCTGAAACTAACACAACGTCGTAAATCAACTCTACTCCAATAAAGTTAAAGAAAATAGCTAATCATCAATGCGCACTGCAAACATTCTTCCTGAAAGACACAGAGGCTCCCAGGAGCCAGACCGCTCTCTCTTCCTCCCCGGTGGACAGAGTGCCCTGCCCTGGGTCGGCTCCTTGCAAACCCTGGTGTCCTGTCACCGGGGTGTCATTCAGGTCTGCTTCTCGCTGTCCTCGTATTTCACCTGAGAGCCTGGGGTGATGAGGAGTCCATGATCTACCTCTGCCTCCCAGGCCCAGTGGTCCTGGAATCTTCCCCATCACTCCTCTTGCATCCTTACCTAAGGTGATCGGTCAGCCTCCTGCCAGCACCTGCCTTTTCGATCCAGTGCCAACCCCACTACGGAAAACTGTCAGTCCTGCACGGCCTCCATTTACACTGAGTCTCATTCACGCCTCTCTTTCCTCTGGCGACCTGCCACCACGATTTAAGGAGACTGTTGTTACTAAACACACACAAAGGAAAAAAAAAACTGTTGTAAATACAGTTGTGGGTCCTTCTGATGTAAGCTCGCAAGTATGGAGTGAGTTGGCGTTACAATAATTCACAGAGGCTTTAGAGCAACTTTCAGCAGAGCCATTTCAATTTAGACCAGATTCGTGCCTAAAACCCGACACAGAGTTTTGGGTGATTGCTGCAGTCAATGAATTTTTAAAATGTGCTCCTACAATGACCAATATTTATGAATTTTCTAATCGACCAGAGGGACCTAGGTCTAGAATAGGAAAACCCCTTTCAAATATAATATATAACAGCTGAGAACACACCAGGTCTGTTGTGCTCAGACAATGTGTTTTCCTGTGAAAAGGCCTGATACAGAGTGACAGGGACACAGCATCCTCCCTGCCCAGGCCTGCCTTCCTCTGTCAAGGAAACCTGGACTTCCAGAGGACATTCTCTTTTACCAGGTACCCAGATGCCTCTTGGAAACTCCCAGAGGGGGAATCACATGGAGAAAGTCGGCCTCTGGCTCTGGTATCCTACCGGTCACATGGCCTCTACCTTCCTTCCCAGGTGCGCTTAGTGGGAACCAAGAGGCTCACGTTTCTGGTCATCACAGGAAGTCACCACAGGAAGTCATCCTCTGATCAAGTCCTAAAGCGGCTATACTCTCACCGTGGTCTGGCATCTCCGAAGACCAAAAACTTTCCTACCTCTTTCCTACCTCTTTTCATTTTCTGCTTCTCCAGGGACCAGGACTGAGCTTGTCCTGGCTTTTTCTGCCCTGCCGTCCTTCTCTGGCAGGGAAGGAGGACTCGGTCTAGCAGAGTGAGGACTATGAAATAGCTGTTGCCTTGGGCTCAGCGTCGCAGCAGGACCGGCTGGGGCACGTTCAGCTTCAATATGGCAGACTGGGCATGAGGCCCATCCCAGTGAGACTGAGTGTACAGGAAGCCTGGACCGGCTGGGCCAGCCTCCCACTGGATGGTCCGCGTGGCTTGACTGAAGCACCATGTGCCCGGCCGGAGACAACCAGTTAGCTGCCAAACGAAGGAACGGCCATGTCCCCTCGTCTCCCATGCTCCCTCGCACCTGTGCATCTGTCGTCTGGACCGGTCACGCTCTCCTACGAGCCCCGTTTGGCGTTTCTTTCTTTCTCACTAGACTGTGAGCCCCCTGCCAGCCAGACTATAGCTTCAGACCCAGCACAGAAGTCCACAAGCACGCCGCTGGGTGACTGCTGCTTCGGAGGGACCCAGCACTGGCTTCGGGATATGTCCACACAGATGCCCCATGGACACTGCTGTAGTTGGTGAATTGGGTGCCTGTTATGGGCCAAAAAAGCCAGGGAGACACAAGAAGAAAACTGGGGTGGGCCCATGGAGCTGGCTGGGAAGAGCTTGCTGACCCCTCTGTAGACCCAGTGGAAGGAGCCTGAGCACTCCCACCCCTGCCAAGCCTGAGTGTCAGGGAGCCCCTTTCAAGTGTGGTCCACTTTAAGGCCATTTTGATACACTGCCTAGTGGTTCACTGCTTCCTAATTCATCAGAGAAAATCACAGGTTACATACAATTCTCAAAACGCTCAAACACTCCTTAGAGTGAAAAACTCTCTGAAGGAAACTCTACATCTTTGTGGCAAGGTTTCAGAAATGTCCTAAGTGAGGGCTGATATTTTAATGGGGCCAACCTCTAGCGCGCAATGAGAGATGGCTGCAGACGCAGGAATCATCGGGAACACTGAGCAGAGGGGAGACACCCCAGGGATGGAGGGAGGAACAAAGTGCGCATTGGCAAGTCCACGTTGCCCTCTGCCACCACCCAAGGAGACGCCCCACCCCCTGGGCTGTGGCCACATTAGGGACTGCCAGGTGCACACGTTGCCATGGTCTCCTTGTGCTGAGAAAACAGGAGCCCTCACATCAACTGTGCTCGCTCAGCAGCCTCTGGTCCAGCCTCAGCGCCTGCATGACAAAGAGCCCTGTGGCATTGGGGTCGGGTGTATTTTGCCTTTGGTGTCTGTGTATCTACAGGGCAGATAATTTAGTCTGGATGTGCCATTACTTACCCCGAGCGGATGAGAACACACAGGGGAAGCACTTCTTAAAACATGACTGTTACGCACTGAATGTTTGTGTCACCCCCATAACTTCCACGTCAAAGCCCCAACCCCCAATGCGATGGTGTTGGGAGGTGGGGCCTTTGGGAAGTGACTGGGGCTGGATGAGCCTCTGAAGGTGGGCTTCTCATGATGGGACCAGTGCCCTGAGGAGCAGAGACAGGAGAGAGCTGGTTCTTGCCCTCGCTCCCCACGGTGAGGACACAGCGAGAAGACGGCCGTCCACAGGACGTGAAGGGAGCCCTCACCAGAGCCTGACGTGCTGGTGCCCTGATTTCAGACGTCTGGCCTCTGGAACAGTGAGGAATAATGTCTGTTGTTTCAGCCACCCTGTCTGCAGTATTTTGCCCTGGCATCCAAGATGACTGACGCGGTGACTATTCACAGGAAGCCGTTTTCACCTCGCGGAATCCGAAAAGCAAGAACACCAATGTTTGTGCTTGAAATTAGAAAAAGCAAAATTGACTTTATGAGGAGGAGAGAAGAGAGGGAGAAGAGAATAGGAAAGAAAAAAGACACTGGGCAATAATTTATATGGAGGCAGAGGTTGAGATGCCAAATGCCAACCTTCAATCCAAACTGATTTTTCGAGCCAACTTACACACTCCTAAAATATTTCTAGTAATTGAAGCATTTTCATAAATGCCTGTGTGAATGGCATGGCTATAATAAGCATCTTTTCTGGGCTAGATTACACCATCATACCAAGTTAAAGTCCTAATTATCAGGTTTTCTTGGGAACAACTGGCTGAGTGCACTTGTACTGAAATATATTTAATTTGGTTTCATGCAGCACCTTTTAGGACACACTGTGCCTTACTTCAAACTGCTTTAATGAGTAATGAATTAGATGCTAGCAGAGCAGTGACTCCTCCAATGAATGGAAGAGATATTACAGGCTCAGCAATAGCTCAAATTGGAAAACCAGGGCTCTGTGGCAGCTCAGCTCTTGTTCTGTGCAGGAAAGGTCACACGGCCCCGCCTTCCCATGTGGCTGAGGGCAGGTGAGGCTGGAGGGGCCAGCATGTGGATTTCAACCTGCTCCGTGGTGGGGCAGGTGCTGGGGAGCCAGACCCAGCTGCTGGTGATGGGACCAGGTGCAGCCTGACAGTCAGAAGGGGGCCTGGAGAGGACAGAGCTGCCACAGCTGTATCCCAGTAAGCAAGGAGCAGTGGGGGTCCAGCCATTGGCCATTGTGTGTCGCCGTCAGTGGGCTGAGTGCCGCACCCAGTCATTGGAAGGCAGGTGATTTTAGGACATCAGGCAGGCAGGAACTGAGAATCAGAGACCTTACTCGAAGCCCAGGTAGATGGTCCCTAAGAGTCCCAAAGAGCCTGAATTTACATATATTTAGGGTGACCATCTGTCCTGGTTTGCCTAAGCTGGGGCAAATTCCCGGGAAAACAGGGACAAGGTGGTCACTTATATCGAGAGCAGTATTTCTCAAAGGATGGTGCTCAGACCATCTGCACATTACAAAGCCAGATGCCTGTACCCTCACTCCAGACCTACTGACTGAGAATGGAGGGGCAGGGGCCCCATAATTTGCATTTAACCAGTGTTTTGTTTGACTCACATTTGCAAACAACTTCTGAGAACCATTTTCCTACGGAAACTCAAAGAGGCCGCATAACGTTTTCTCGAGGAGAAGTTGATGCAGCGTCTTCCCTGAGTAGAGGCAGGTCCTCAGGTTGGACAGAGCTAGGTCCCTGGATGGGGTCACGTGGCCTGCGCAGTGGGAGGAGGAGGGCCAGAGGGGTGCCCACAATGCCGACGGAGGCCGTGCATCACATGGCGGCCTCCACGGGTCCAGAAGGAGCACAGTTGCCCTAAATCAAAGCAGACAGGTAAGTGCTCTCTATTTCCAGCATCCTGCAAACCCCTCAGAAACTGAAAGTGGGCTCCCCCGGGGAGGGGTGGAGTCCAGTGTAGACAAAACTACTTCCCGGAGGACATGAGGCTTCTCTGGGGGTTGCCCCTTGGAAGGAACCAAACCAACTTCCGTTTGCTTCCTACCTGGGCCGGAAACTGTCACCATTATCACATTCAAAACTCACCATCACCCGGTTAGGTAGATAACATAAGGTTCATTATTAAAGTAAAACAACTGAATCTAGGAGAAGTGACTTGTGCTAGGTCTTAATGCAGATAATGAGGAAAGACAAGCATGTCAGATCCCAAAGCCAGCTTTTTCCCATTTTACCCACCCACCATCCAAATACGTACTCTTGGAATCCTACTGTCCTTTTTGCAAATACTCCCAGGGCAGAGACTGTTATAAGACGTATCTCAGTGGTTATACAGCGTGCCGCAGTTCTGCAGCTACAAAGGAGCCGAGTCCCTCCTGTTCATATCCTGCCCTCACACCACCTGGACCTGCATCACAGCTCCACCCTTCCCAGCCATGTGACCTTGAGAAACTTCCATGAGCTTTGGTTTCCCATCTGTTTATCAAGAAGAGTAACACAACTTCCTCATCAGGGTGCAAGTTAAAAACAAAAATAAAAAAAACACAAGGACTACCACATAATGAGTGTTCAATTAACGTACGTTATTAGTCTATCTCTTCTCTGCAATAAAATATACGTATTATGTGACTGCTGGGCTTATGATATCACAGTGTGGACACAGATGGCCATGAGCTCCAAGAGAAAAGACAGCTTCTCTGTCTTGTTTTCTGTCTGAGGTTTGTTTCCAGTTGCAATGATCGTGAAATTACACTCAGTGGCCTGAGACGCTTACCATGAGGCAGGGCCTAGCTGAGAAGATGACAGTGAACAAGACTTAGTCTCTAGCCTCCACAAACATTCAGGATTGGGAGCAATGGGCCATGTTCCACTGAGAAATAGCAGCAACCAGGTAGTGGAAGCCTGCCATGTGCCAGGCACCTCATATCAATGACCTACGTCATTGCTTACAGCCATCTCACAACTTCATTCATTCATCCACCAAATGTTTACCCAGAGCCTATTACAGGTAGGCACTGTACTAGATGCTGAGGATATAGTAATGAGTAGGAAAGAGCATCCTTGCCCTGAAGAGCTTACCATCTACAGAAGAAGGTAGATGGGATGCTATTCTGTATGTATTAATATTAACTCTCTCAGATAAATGAGGAGACTGAGGCTTGGAGACATTGAGTAACATCCAAGTGATATGGCCAGTGTGTGATGACACCTGAATTCAAATTCAGATCATCCTAATTCCAAGGCTGTGTACTTCCCCCATAGTAGCATTTCTAGCCTACCAGATCAACTGGAGGAAAAGTCAAGTGACAGAAACCAATATGTAAGAGTACAGAGAAACCGCTGTTAAAATGGAAGAGAGTGGTTAAATCTGATTTAACAGCCTTTATTTTTTACTTGAAGTATAGTTGATTTACAATGCTGGGTTACTTTCTGCTGTATAGCAAAGTGATTCAGATATATAGATACATATATAGATGTATATATAGATGTATATAGATATAGATATAATTTTTAGATTATTTTCCATTATGGTTTATTACAAGATATTGAATATAGTTCCCTGTGCTATACAGTAGGTCCTTGTTGTTCATCTAATTTATATATAGTAATTTGTATCTGCTAATCCCAAACTCCTAATTTATCCCTTTTGGTAACCATAAGTTTGTTTTCTATGTGGAGACAATAGCTCTTAATCTGGACTTGAAAACAATTCAGTTTCCACAGGCAGGTCAGAAGGGCATTCCAAGCAGGGGGAATAGTAAATGCAAAATAATAAAGGTTGGAAAGGGGATGCCGAATCTTGGAGCTGCAGGAGGTCCAGGGGGACTGGAGTGTCCCTGTGGGGAACAATGACATGAGAGCCTGAGACAGCTGGAGAGATGAGCTGGAACCTGGATACCATCATAAAAAAATTTGGATTGGATTGTTGTGGCAATGCGGAAGCTCCAGGTTTGAGCAGGGAAGTGGCAGAAGCAGCAGGTGAGGCAAGGGGCACGTGTCACCCTCCTCCCACTTTCCCTCCTTTCTGATGTAAATCCTTCCTGTGCCCTACCCTAGAAGCCCCCTGACCATTCCTTGGCTTCCTACCGGCTTTCCCCACCCTTGCTGAAAGGCACCTATTTAGGAAGTATTTGCTTTTCTTGTCATCTTTCAAGCTCCTATCTCTGATACCATATCAAGCATCTCCATCTACCATATCCAGGAAAGTACCGTGAATCCTGGTTCATTCTCAATGAGATTGGATGTGGAGGAGTGGGAAGACTGGACTTGCGGCATCAGACAGGCCACCCACCAGCCACAGGACCCGAGTAAGACATCTTACCCCTGAGAACACACGTTTAATTAGGCAGCCGTCAGAAAGAGACTGCCTGACCCATGACCAGCTTCAGTCAGTGAGTGTCGTCTACCTCACTACCATCTCTACTGACTGTCCAGTGGCTGCTCCCAAATGTGCGCCCTGGAGGTCCCTGGAGGAATAGTGCTGGAGAAACCCGGTGTGTTCTATGCCTATTCTCGGAGGTGGATGACCCATGTTCTCATGTTAAGCACCAGGAAAGCCTCCTCAGTAAAAGAAGTTGTTTAACTCTGTGTAATCCAGACTTTCCACATTTTTATTTATCCATCAAACCTTCATCTCATGTGAAAGAAAGTCACACCACTCCTCGACGTCACACCTTTGACGTCGTTCCAGACTCTTCTTGTTCTCTCATGCTCATCAGCAAATCCGACTCAGCATACATGCAGAGGGCTTCCTTGGTGGTGCAGTGGCTAAGAATGCACCTGCCAATGCAGGGGACACAGGTCCAGGAAGATCCCACGTGAGGCAGAGCTACTAAGCCCATGCGCCACAACGATAGAGCTTACGCTCTAGAAACTGTGAGCCACAACTACTGAGCCCTTGTGCCACAACTACTGAAGCCCGCGCTCCCAGAGCCCGTGCTCCACAACAAGGGAAGGCACCACTATGAGAAGCCTGTGCACCACAATGAAGAGTAGCCCCTGCTCACCACAACTAGAGAAAGCCCACACGGCAACGAAGACCCAACGCAGCCAATAAATAAATAAATAATTTTTAAAAAATACATGCAGAATCACGGGGGAGGGATGGAGTGGTAGTTTGGGGTTAGCAGATGCAAACTATTATGCAGAGAATAGATAAACAACAGGTCCTACTGTGTAGCACAGGGATCTGCATTCAGTATCCTCGGATGAATCATAATGGACAAGAATGTGAAAAAGAATGTATGTACATATATAAATATATGTATAACTGAGTCACTTTACTGTGCAGCAAAACTCAACATAACATTGTAAATCAACTATACGTCAATAAAATAAATTCTAAGAAACTACATGCAGAATCAGAACCCTTCCCACCTCCTCACCACTGCAACTGTGTCCAAGACTCCATCAGTCACCTGGTCACTCCAGTGGCCTAACTGTCTCTCTGCTTCCTCTCTTCCCTCTTTGTTTGCTCCAAATCAGCCTTTCCCACATAATAAACTGCCCCAAATGCAATGCTTATCTGGCATTTATTATTACTCTAGATCCCATGGGTCATTTGGGTGGTTCTTCCAGCAAGGGCCAGCTTGGCTGACCTCTGTGGTGAGCTGGGACTCAGCTTGGGCTGAGTGGAAGTTGTCAGGCCAGTGGTCTCGAGACGGGCTGAGCTGGTACGGTTCTCCACTGCCCCATGGGTCACGTGGCCTCTTGTAGGCTAGCCTGGGGCTCTTGCCAGGCAGTCTTGGGGTGCCAAAGGTCAAGCCAGGACAAGACCCACATCCATGCACTCCCCACTACTGTATCCTTGGCCAAATCAAGTCACGTGGTCAACCTTGAGGCCAAGAAGGAGGGGATTATCCAAAGGCTGGCATGCAGGTAGGGCCATATAGAAGCCATGCTGCCAATAGTCTAGCACAGCTTTGCCTCCCATCACACTTAGAAGAGAGTTCCCTGGACTCTTTCCCTGGCCTGAAAAGCCCCAGTGATTGGGCCCTGGGCAATCTCTAGAGCCCAGTCTCCTGCCCTTCTGCCCCTTCATTTGGTGCACCCTCTCCCCACCCTCTCAGTGACATCCTTGTTCATCCTCAAACTTCTATGAGTCAGGGATCCCCAGAGAAACAGAACCAATAGGGTGTGTATGTATTTGGAGAGACATTTATTTTAAGGAACTGGCTCACACAATGGCAGAGGTTGGCAAGTTCAAAATCTATAGGGTAGGTTACAGGCTGGAGACCCAAGGAAGAGCTGAATTCCCTCTCCCTAGGGGGATCTGTCTTTTTTCTCTCAAGACCTCAGCTGATTAGATGAGGCCCACTCACAGGATGTAGGCTAATCTACTTTACTCAAAATCTACTGATTTAAATGTTAATCTTACCTAAAATGCCTCTGCCGGTGGCTACAGAGTTTAGATAAAACTTTCAGTTTACAATTCTGTATAGTAGGCAACATACCAAGAGAGACAAAACCTAAGATCCCTGATTCAGAACTAAAGAACTGAGTACACCAGCTGGTAGAGAATTCTCCCCCAGCTTCTGTTTGTTATACTGAGAAGCAAGAGAGATGGAGCAGAATGAAGAAACACACAAACTCACCAGATTTGCAGAAAAGCCACCTGTTAGAGGGACACAGTGGGGGAAGGGGCTTAGAGGCAGTCTTGTAGTTGTTGATCTCTTTGGCCGGGGAGGGGTAAGTGCCAAAACAATGTATACTGTGTTAAAAACGTCCCTAATAATCAAGAAGAGATCAGCTCTCCCAGAACACTGGCCTGGCCCTTGCCAACACCAAGACGTTCACCTCATTCCAAGATGAGTAATAATTTGAAAAAAATGAATAAACACAGAACATATTTAGAATGCTCCTGGAAAAGGGAGGACATTAACAGGAAGACAAATGGTAAGCAGAGAACTCTCACTAAAAGAGGTTTCCATGGAGCAGATGAAAATTGGTACCAAACAAGCCCCATGAATTGTTAAACGTTTAATGAAATAATTACTTCTTTCATACAAAATCTCAGCACAGAGCTACAGAAATTCAGAAAATAGAGAGGGGCAACAGTAGAAGAAGAAACAAGAAGAAAAGAAAGATGAAAAATTAAAACCATCAGAGAAATGAAGGCCACCTTGGTGACAGCACAATAGAAAGATCCATTACTGACATCACAGCAGGGCCCATGAAAGACAGGACGAGAAACTGAGCAAACAAAATGGAAATAAACAAGCTTTGTGAAAGAGGAATGAGGAAATAACATGTGCGTAAGACAGGAAAAGAGTATCCAACAAACACACAGATGATATTCCTGTAGCAGAAAGCTGAAAAATTGGAGCAGAGAAAATATAAAAACAAAAACTTTGAGATATAATTTAAGAAAACTTTCTAGAAATAAAAGACAAGTTGAATCTATAGATTGAAAGAGTACTCTGTGGGCCAAGAAAAATGATATGGAATGATCAATACTGAGACACACACTAGTAAAGGTATTGATCTTCCAAGAGAAGAATCCTTGGGGATCCAGGAGAAGATGGGTCTGCTCTCAGAACCATCCACTTACCAAATCCTCAGAGAAAGAAAGTGTTAACCCAAGAATGTTGTGGCTGGCCAAACTGTAATTCAAGTAGTAAAGGAAAAAAACATTCAAGAACTCAAGAAATATAGCCTCTATAAGCCTTTCTAATAGAAACACCTGGATATCAAAGGCAGCCCATCAGTAAGGCAACCTACAAAGGATGGGTAGTGAGTACCAAAGCCACTGATCTGGAGATTAAACTACACCAAGTGTGAGAATTATGATAAAAGAACAAAATGCAATCATGCATAACTCCAATAATACAAAAACAGTTTCAACAGGTGGGTAGGGAGGAGGAAGAGTGGGTTAAAATTAGTATAACCTCACTATTTGTCTCATTTTTTACATCAGGGGAACAAAGATATCTTTTTTAAAGCAGATAAGTCACAAATGTGAGAGAATATGTAAATATATAAGTGCAGTAAAGGTAAGCGCTAAGGAAATGATATAAATTCTTAAGACCTGGTAGAAGAAGAGGAGGCAGGAGGACATGTATACTAATCTTTTTTTTTTTAACATACATAACGTTCCTGCCTGCAGGAGATGTTGTGCTGATGAGACCTGGAAGGTAGAGGCTGATGATCTTACTGTTTGCATGTTCAAGGACGCTCCCCTTTCCTCCTTATCCTTACCAAGATCAAATGTTAAATGTTATCAAATAACTCCTCCTGACCTGGAGAGTAGACTCTCTCTTCTCTTTCATTTTCAAGATAAATTATTTTGTTGTTTTGTAAAACTGATAAATATTTCTTACAAGGAATTAAGACTTTGACGACATGTACTCCATATGTAGTGAAGTTTTTTTATATCCTTTCCTTTCCCACCTCCAAGGTGGCTGGAGAAAGGTAAGGGGAAAGAACTGTAGGATGCTTTCATATATGCAGGAGGAATATCTCTCTACTACTGACCCCAAATTACCAAAGGCGGTCATTCTTAACCTAGTTAGCCTCTCGGACTGGAATGACTCTTATTCTCCGTCTTTGTCAATGTCAACGTGTCCCATTGTTTAAGGTTCAACTCACACATCTCCTAACCCCAGTCACGACAAACCCTGCTTCCTCCGTGCTCCATAGCCCAGCATCCCCTACAAGTCCATCGTCACTCAGCCAGCGAATACAGTTCATTGTCAAGGCGCCTTACGCTGTGTCTTGTCCAAATAAAGGCAACCAACAATTTAGAAATCATAGTAAATGTGGACATTAGCTTTGTCGATTGACTCCTTTATCTCTTTTTGACCATTAATCTTAATGTAGTCTTTCGAGTGAACTGAAGCAAAAGTCAGGGCACTCACTGCTCCTCTCTGCGTGAGGAGCATTTAGCTACCGTCATGGGGAGTTAACAAAAGTTAAGTACAATTCTGCCCCTAAGCTTGTTTCTAGAGCTGGTGGAGGGAGAGGTGGGACCATGAAACAAACAAATAGGAAAAGCAACGTTTCCGATGATGGCAGAACAAATACAAATTCTATGCGGTCCCCAGGGTCTACGCTTGCACTGAGAAGGTTAAAAATCTGAAGTCAGTTTTCAGTTGTCCAGGTCTCTGATTTCTTCTCTCCTGTTCGTTCAGCAGCAGGTGGGCAAGAAGGTCCAAAATATCATGTCTCTCCTCTACATTAATTGTCTACTCCCCCACAAAAAATAGACTCGGGGCTGTGGACTCTTCAGCACTCTCTGTTTTGATTTTTTGCTCCAGAAGATTCTGAGGGGAGAGATACAGGAGGGTTCAGAAATGTCTTTTAATTTTCTGTTCTCCATCCACATAATCTTCATCATTATTTCTTTCCTCTCCGCTTCCTATGCTTTGGGACCTCAAAAGCTTATTATCTAGATCAGAGCAGACGTAGACAGTAGCCAGTCCATCTTGAACTTTATACAACCTGCTTGGATACAGGTAATTTCACTTTCCCTTTAAATCGCACATTTCACCCGTATACCAAAAGGTCTGTTTGCTATTTTTCTTTCAATCAAAGAGCATGATCCCCTTCTAGAAATCCTGAGGTCTTTTCTTTTGGGTTTCTCAATTTCTGGATAGAATGAAATGCCCTTGTCAACTCAGGAATATTTATGGAGAAAATCTCAGCCACCAATCCCACTCTTTGTCACTCTGTAAATTGGGATGGTAGCCTTTGGGCGAAAATCTGAGGAAGAGAAATAAATTAAATACATGCAAGGAATGCCGGAATAAACAAGGTTAGACAAGCTACGAATTTTCTTTTGCTTCTGTGGATCACAGAAGGCCTCCAGGCTAAACACCTGCTTTAAGTGTTTCACCCATTCACCTGGAGGCACCCCAATTGTTTCAGGGTTCTACGGAACGTATCCTCTGCTTCTCTGTCCACATTGCCTTTTATCTCCACAGGGTGGTTACCCCAAGCTTGGAACGATGGACCCCATTAGTGGAAAGACTGCTAATTCCAGACAATTTCATTATCTATTCTCTGGTACCATTAATTAACCAGTGGGCCAAGGGCTTGCCACGTGCCGCACAGCTGTCACATCAGATGTCTCTCCTGCCACATCCGCTCCATAATGTCGCCCGCCCAAAAGCAGACAGGGAGACACCAAGTGACGCCAAGGCCAATTCACTGCAGGCCGTAGCTCCAGGCGGTCAGGAGAGAGCTGCCTCCTCGTTAGAAAGCCGCTCATCTCTCCCAGGACCAGGCAAGTCTGGGGTGCAGAGCAGAGGCTTGATGAAATGTTGTAAAATCAAACACCCCCAAAGAATGGTCAAACAAAAGCCCTTTTCAACGGCATTTTTAGACTGGCCTCTTTCTCTCCGTAAGATGCCCTGTTCACGTTGGAGGGACCAATATGGCCAGAAACCGGATGAATTCAAAGCAAAAGTGGCCATTTAGAGAAAATGACTTCTTACTTGGGGACAGCAGAAAATGTCTGAAAACATGAGTAATGTGTCTTCTGGCAAACGGCATAAAACAAATGTTGCCAGACCTGCTTCCTTGTGTGGTACATGGTACTTTTATGCATGTAGGCTGCGTGAACAAGAGGGTTAAAAGTTAAACAGTCGCCCAGGGCGACGAGAATGCAGCGCACAGGTGGGAAATGGGCTTTCCGACTTCCAAACTATCACTATATGTCTTTAGCAGGAAGCAGCAGGCGCCAGGGTGCAAAAATGTCTTTTCTGAAGGTGCCAGGTATTAAGAAATTGGGCTGTTTCGATGTCTGAAGTAGCCATCTGACCTTTCATCCAAAGCCATAAATTTCTCATTGTCTGGAACTGGTGGACTCTCCTTCCTATTAAGGCCAGCTTTCAGGATTTAGCATTTACAGAATACTTAGTCTCCAGTGCGTGAAAAGAGACTTAAAATTCACTGGGGTCCCCTGGAAGATGGTGAAATAAAAAGGAATTAGCAATTTTGAAACAGGACGTGGTCACGATTTAAATGAAATAACAAAGGCGAGAGAAACACAATGCCTGGTGAAATCAAGTTAGTCCATATTTCATAAAATGATAAATCCCTAGAAGTCATGTTTATGTATAATGAATTACAAGCCTTCCACATTTACCTTAGTAACATTTTACAGGGGTTGTATTTTACTCCCAACTACCAATTATGTCATCACTCTGGCATTTACCTGGACATAATGATACACAGCCAACCCATTCTTGCAACATAATTCATTGCTCAAAAGTGTTTGTAAAGGCACACGGCGTTCCACATGCCCAAAATGACTCGGATATTGTTATTAAATTTCACAGATTAAAGTTTAGTAAACCTTAAAAATCTTATGTTGCTTTCTGGGTATCTTATTAATCCTAAAGGAAAAGATGCTTTGGCTCTTTAAATGTCAATAAGTGTGTAACCCTGTAAAAAGCAGACGATGTGTAATCCACTCACAGCGCCTCACCTACCATTTTCATGGAGGATAGAGAGTGGCTTTTTTAACTGCTAAAGGCAGGTCATTTAGACTTTCATTTCTGCCACAATATTATGTCATCTATTAAAATATGAAAAATACACATGTAAAACACACACACACACCCTTTCACACTCCATTCTCCCATACCTCAGCGTTTTCCTCTCCTTGACTCATTAAACTCAGCCCAGAAAACACAACTGTACGCCTGGTTTGCATTGATTCGTTTTAATTTAGGTTTGAGGGGGAGAAAAGAATTCGGATCTTTTTATAAGCTTGTGAGGTCACCAAATTTAAATTAAGCCTCCGCCTGTAAAGCACATTAATAAAAATACTATACAGAGGGAAATTTAATATGAATGGTTAAAATGCATGGAATTCAGATTTTACTGTCAAACAGCTCAATTAAACAAATTGAATTTTTAAGCAACAAAGGGGAATTGAATCAAATTAGGAACAGAGTGCGATCTGAAATGTGGACCTTTATGAGGGAGCCGGCCGGCCCCTCCAGCCCCGAGGTTTCTTTATTTGTTGCCTCGGCAGTTAGAGGAGGCCAGCAGGACTGTAGTACAAAAGGATAAAAATGTTCGCCGTTGAAACACAGTTTTTGGCTCCCAATAAATCATCTGTCACTTCATCACAGCCCAGCAGATAATGAGTGATAAAGGTTTCACACTCAGGGAATGAGGACTCAGACACAAGAAATACAGCTGAAGCTGTAAGTCCGGCCTTTCTGTAAATGGAAGGCGCTTTGTATAAGAAATGACCCTAAGATTCCCTCCAAGCACACAGCATCAGCACAGTAAACAATTTACTGCATGAAAAATTAAATCACATTTATTAGTAACTTTAATGACAAAAGTATGTTGAGGTCGATATATTAAATAAAGCCTGATGTTGATCTAGAAATAGCTCTGTGCTCAAAATCAGCCGAAGCTGGCTGGCCCAGGGTGGTCTGTACAATGAGTTACTATAATTTTTACTGGCATTATTTTAAATGTTTATGTGCGTACAGTATTCCCCATATGGCATTTAAATAGCACTAACATATCTGTGATTCAAAAATAATTTTTATTCTGATGAGTTTCTATATACTCTGCCCATGCCCCCTCCCCCCAAAAAAGCAATTGAAAAAAGTTTGAACTACTGATTGCAAAATCATAGGCTAGTGTATTCCACAAATGCATCCCTGGCATTTGCAGATGTTCTACAAAGGTTTCATCACAATTACCCTGAATTGTTTCTGACTTTTATTCACCCATCTCTGCAACCTGCATGTGGGTGGGCTACATCATAACCAAAACCAACTGGACAGAGAATAAACCAGAGAGTACAGGGGAGAAAAGGCGGGGGTGGAATGGGGGGGATAAAGCAGACTCAGTGTCACACCCGTTGCTCTGAATAAAATGTTTCATAAAAAGTGCACATTGAAACTGGCACAGTTGAATCTGGGGCAGTAAGATGACCCCCCCCCCCCGCCCCCGCAAAGCATATCTTTCCTGCACTGGCTGCCAGATGATCGCTGAGTACACCGTGGATTCCTGCCTCTGCTGAGGCGGGGCCAGCTTTGGACACTGGAAGGGGGGCAGAGCTAGCCTGCCTCCTGTTTCAGGGGTTCTGCCCTCGCTCTAATTGCTGACATGTGTGTGTGAGGATGGAGAGCCTTAAGGTTCTCTGGTGGGTTCCCAAAGCCATGCTTCTGGAGGTCAGATGCTGTAGCGCAGTGGGGATACCACTTAAAACTCCCAGCACAGCCCCAGGATTTCCTGAATGCATCCCATCTCAGAGGTCCTGAGACTCAGCTCCTTCTCAGAGAGCATCCTTGCCTCCCAAACAGCTCGGGGAGGGCCAGGCTGGGCACCTCAAATGCCATTTGAGCTCTGACTCCCAGCTTCTGCTTTTCAGAGACCAGCTCCTGGGACAGGTCACAATCCTTGTGGGAGGAGAAAAAAATAAATTATAAATTGTAAATCAGAATCTGAGTTGGGGGTCTTACTTGGTTCCCTGGATGGCTGTGAATCGCAGTTTGGATGGACCTAGAACAGCAAAACAAAACAAAAAACAAACAAACACCACTGCTTTAAACTAGAGAGGAAAGTAAAATCTAAAATGTTTATCCCCTAAATTCATATCCTGCAGGGCTGCATTCTGCTATATAATGTTTCACCACCGGGCAAGGTGGAAAGGCAGGAAGGTCCAGAAGTGGTACTTGGTGGAAACACCCCCTCTCTCTTTGAGGTGGTCCTGGAAATAGGCATGGATGACAAAAACATTAGAACACCATACAGCCCTGAATCTAGAATGCTCCTACCTGCTTTCACAGCTGTTCTATCCATCCATCCAATTCTACCCTCTATCCAATAGAACCTACAAATTTTAATTAATGCTGCTTGATCTCATTAATGTGTGTAAAAATACAATCAAACAAGAAATGGCAGCAATTTGCAGTTGAAAGATATTAAGTAATACTATGTGCAACAGAAAAAAAAAGTACACTGTTATGTAAATAAATGCAAACACAGATCTCCTTACTGTATTTTGTGCCTAGTTTCTGCGGAAGGCAAGTCACTTAAAACCCTTATTTCTCAGCTGTATTAGTTAAAATAATGCATGTTAATTATATTCCGACGTTCACCTGACAAATAACTGATAAGTTACACAATGTAACTACTAATAATCCTTGCAGCCCATTTTATTATCTTATGAAATTAGAGATTGAACATTGATTATGACTAATAGGGGATTTCATCCAATAAAGACAGCACATGAGGAGAAGTATATAAAAACAGGGTAGCTGGCTTTTGAATAGCTAAAAGGAGCGATGTTAAGTCATTAATTAGCAAAGGCAAATACTCTGGGTGAAGACTGTCATAGTCATACTTTTTTATACCAGAGATGAATTATTTATTTCTACCCCAGCTGTACTATTGGGTGCAAGTAAAGTTTGTCCAGCAAAAATAGTAGAAATATATTCGCTACAGGGCCAGCCTGGTAACACTGCTTGTTTTACATGCTATTTGTAAGCAAATTTATATGAAAGCATGCAATGTCTAATACTAAACTACTCCAGCCTCAGACTGAAGGGTGATTTTACAAACGTCCTGAGGCACTCCATCATCCCTTCATTTTAATGTCTTTATTTTATGATTTTGTTGATGAAATACTACTTACCCAGTGCTCAAAATTCCTTTTAGGCTGCAGGCACTGGCTAGTTGACATGGCAAGCTATATTTTACAGCCATATATTTCAGCTCTCTCTGTCCAAGTTGGAGGACACAGTAGCCAAGATGGTTTTTCATTGTAGAAATATATTTTCATATTTATTTATTGATTTGACTAATGTATCTATTTTTCAATTCACATGCTTATGTTTCAATCCATTAAAGTGATTCATGGTCAAATAATATGTTATTGCAAGTACAAAGAGGAGATAAAAACCACTGCACATTTGCTGTAACACAAGAACAAAAATAATAATAAAAAAATTGCATGATTAAATATAGTTTTAATCCCCCAAAGATCAAAATGAAAATGATGTTTTTAATTATTTCACAAAAAGGCATAAAATAAAAGTTTTTTAGAAAAAAGTAGGATGCAATTACCTATGAAATAAGTCTCCCAGCCATAAATATTTTGTGGATGTTTCTTAACAAGATTAAGTACTCAATACGGACTTAGCATAAGGCAAGAAATTAACAAGAAAGTAAAAACTAAAACAGGTCACAATTATTCATCAGGAGAAGACTAGGTGCAGAAGCTGACCAGCTCGGAGACATTAGAGCTACGTTCTCCAAGTGCCTTGCTGAGAGCCACTTAAAGCAGTAAAATTCTATTGAAAGCCTAGATAGTGGGATCAAGGCAGCCAAAGGCCCAGGCTTTCCTACTGGAGCCAGGCTGACCAGCCACCAAAACACTAGGTGCACCTTGAGACCTCCCATTTGGTTTGGCCCTAAAGGGACCCTTCCCAGAAGAAGGTGGGTGGGAAACGCTGCAGGGCTGCTGCTTCCTGCACCTGCCACCTCGGTCTTATAACAAACTTCACTTTCCTGGGTGTTTGTTTTATGAACTCTAGCACTGTGAAATAATTAAAGCACCTGTGTGTGTGTGTCTGTGTATCGTGTGTTTTAGTGTGTGTCTGTGTGTGTGTCTGTGTGTGTGTTTGGAGAAAGAGTGCATCATTTCAGGGCGCATCATCTTTCTGTGTAATTGTGTTTGAACACAGGTGAATTGGACACGGGTGTGTGAAGAAACACAAAGGCTAAAATAGCACGAGTCGCGAGAGGAAGTCAGTGGGACTCTTGGAGCAACAGTAAGCGTGGGCCCAGGAACGGTCAAGCCCAGGGGCAATAAACCATCCTGGAAACAATAAAATGTAGTGAAGGTGGGGGTGGAAGGAGCAACTTACACGGAGCGGGGTCAGACCTGTGGACGTAGGTCTTAAAGGGGAAGCAGGATTTTTCAAAGGCATGGGAGAAAATCCCGGCAGGTGTACAGAGTCGTGAAGGTCCCAGCCCCCTGTGAAGGGCATGATGTCCACCGTGGCTGGAATGGCAGGTGCCTGACCCAGCAAGGACAGGGTCTAGAGGGCAAGCCCAAGGTCAAGTTGGTACACTCCTTCAGTCCACGTTCGAGGATGTCTGCTGAGCATCCAGCACGTGCCAGGCATTGTGCTGGCGAGCCAGGGGCTCAGCCTCCTCTCTTCTAAATATGCTGTGTAGGTCTGGACAGACCTTAGCTGCCTTTCAAAGAAATCTGGAAATAATGGAGTTATTACCGGTGGCATGGAGAATGGCTGTATCTCATTTCTCTCGGCACAGGGGGCTGGCTCTGACCTCGCATGTGATTTCTCCCCCACCTAACCCAGAAGATGCATCTCAAGCCCAGCAGTGTGGCCTTCACAGCTGCTGGCTGGCCCCAGTCTGAAGTACTCCTTGCTCCTAAAGCTGAGGTTAGGTAATATCCCGTGACAAGAGAACACTTTCCTCCAGAAAGGGCTGCGTGGAGGCAGAGACATCACTCAGACTAGATTCACTGTCCTGTAAGGTTTGCATTTGACAGAATTAGAGAACATGCCAAAGATTTAGACAGGAACTCGGGAAACGCCTGGAATGATCTCTCGCAGGCAAGCCTGCTGCCCTCCTCGGTCTTCGGTGGGAGTCAGGAGTGCCTTTTGCTCAATGGTCCTTCCGGTGTGTCTCTCTTCACTGGACAGTGAGTCCCTGGGCTGCAGGAACTGTGTAGAGGGCTGCACGTAGTAGGTGTTCAATAAAGTTTTGCGAAGTTAAAGGATGAATGAGACGCCCACTCTCTGGAATGCACCGGAGAATCTAGATGGTGGGGATATATGGATGCAAATAGAAGAAAAATCAAAATCACTCACAATCCCATGATCTAGAAACATCCATTGAAACATTTTGGTGCATTTCCTTCCTACCTTCCGCCATGAGAATTCACACTTTGTAAATTAAACTTTGGCTCAAACCATTCAGACTCTTCTATTGCCTGCATTTTACACTAAATAATTTATACCAAATTGTTTTCCACAATGATTTTGAATGGTTGCCTAGCATTTCATGGTATGAATGTACCGTGAATATACAGCTGATTACACTCTTTTTTCCCCATCACCAAAACACTGCAATAAAAAAATCTCTGAAGCCAAGTCTTTATTAACACCCACGATTATTTCCATAGGATAAAACTTAAGGTGGAATTTGAAGTACCGTGAAATCTTTAACCAGACCGGCTGTATTACATACTTTACTTTTAACTGCACCCGCTTCCCTTCACCTTCCCAACATCAGATGTTACCGTTAAAATATTTTTTATAAGTAAAAATTTATATATTCAATTTTATAAGTCAAACAATATTTCATTTTTATTTGCAGTTCATTCCTATCTAGTTTAAAGATTTTATGCTTATTGGCCATTTATATTTCTTCTCTTTTAATTACATTTTAAAATCTTCTGCATATTTTTCTTTCCATAATTTTATTTCTTAATTTAATTTTTATTCATTTTTGTTAGTTTTCTGAACCATAGAGAAGCATAAAGAAGAAAACTAAACTTGCTCATAATCTCTTTCCAATAATGTCTGTTGATCTTTAAAAAAAAATGCATGGACATAATTAGAAAACTCAACAGTATCCTTTCTATCCCCTTGACAATTCCAGTCCCTCTCCCCAGATATAGTCACTGAAAATAGTGTTCTCTGATTCCTATCACACACATACCCACACAACACACATGCACACACACACACACACTCATAGTCCTTTAACTTGCCTTCACATTTAATAGCACAGATTAGAGATTTTCCCAAATAATCACAAACTGTATCCTTTTTCCTGCCTGTATAGTATCCCACCACATACATATGCCATAATTTATATAACCAGACCCCCAGTGCTGGACACATCAATTGTCTTCATTTTGTTTGATATTTTAATAACATCAGAATGAAGACACATCTCTGTGTGTGGCGGTGGGGGGGGGGGGTGGAGAGAGAGACAGAAAGACAGAGAAAGAAAGAGAGTGAGAGAGGCAGAGACGAAGACAGAGACAGAGAGCTCTCTGTGCGGATGGGGATAAATGCCTAGTGTGGTGATTTCTGGTTTACATTTTCCTTAGTGATTTGAAGAATCCCTTACATAATAAAGATGTTAACACTTGAACTGTAATATAAGTTGCAAAATTGTTTTGTGATTTATTTGCATTGTCATTTTTTTAACTTGCAAGTACGTTTTTATAAGTTCAAATTCATCTACTTTTCTTTCTTGGTTTCTACATTTGATGCCACACTTGCAAAGGCCTTCACTGCAAAAAAAAAAAAAAAATTAAACTTTTGCATAGATTTTTTTTTCTGATTCTAATATAGATCCATTCCTAAAGCTTGAAATATTCATCTTTCTGGCACTTACTTTTAGCCTAATTATAAAGTAGGGATCTAACTTTTCATTTTCCATATGCTAGTTGTTCCAAACTGTGTACTGAATAATCCATCCTTTTCTTACTGCCCTAAAATGTCATCTTTGTTACATGTGAATGATTTATGTCTCTTTCTGAAATTTCTTTTCTGTCCTATTGATCCATTTATCCCTGCACCAAGAACACATTGTTCTAATCACTCTAGTATTTTAATATCTAGTAGGTCAAGTCCTTGCTCATTATTCTTATTTTTCAAAATTTCCTTGGCTCCTCTCAGCCATTTATTTTTCCAGATGAACTTTAACAACATTTTGTTAAGTTCCACCCCAAACCCCACTGGGACTAGAATTGGATATTCATTGAATTTGTAGATGAATTGGGCAAAAGTTGACATCCACACCACTAAATCTTCTCTTACAGGAACATTATTCCTTACGTTCATTTAAGTTTTTTTCTGTCCCTTGGCAAAGTTTTATAATTTTTAATACTTCTCTAGGACATTTTGTAATTTTATGCAGACATTTTATATTTCTGTTGCTATTGCAAATAATATCTTTGGCTGGGAATATACGGTTTATATGTTTTTGATTGTTTTGTATTCAATAAAAATCTACTGACTAGCTTAAAACTGTTTCAGTTAAAATGGTTAAATATTAGCTAAAAATTAGTTAACATTGTCTTAGTAGTTCCAATATGTTTTCAGTTGATTCCTTTAAGTTTCTCAAAGAGTTATGTCAACTGGAAACAATTTTAATTTTATCTCCTCCATGCCAGTAATTATGCATTGATTTTCTTATACTTCTTTTTAGTAAAAGTTACAAAATAGCCTTTCACAATAGACACCATGGTGATGTCTTGAGTGGTTGCTGCCTGCAGGAGATGTGATGCTGATGAGACCTGGAAGGTAGAGGCTGATGATCTTACTGTTTGCATGTTCAAGGACGCTCCCCTTTCCTCCTTATCCTTACCAAGATCAAATGTTAAATGTTATCAAATAACTTGTCTGCATCAAATGGGATAAATGTGTGTTTTATCCTGTGTTCTGCAAATGTGACATACTAACAGATTTCTTCATGATGATCCTCTCCTGCATGCAGTGAGTACTATGAGATCACAGTGCCTCCTTCTCAAAAGTGTGGAATCTGAGTTAAGGAAAATCTAGGTTCAAGTCTCAGCTCTATTACTTCTTGGTTACATGGTTGCAAGCAACTTGCCTGAGATCTCCAAGCCATCAAACCCTCAGCTTTAGGATGTCGGAAAATGCTAAGCACATCTCTCGTATCTCGAAGAGTCTGCGTGTTCAGTATTGCGACACACTTATCTCCTAGTTCCCACTGTTACATGAAGTGCGCAGAGACATGAGAGCTCACCTACTCACAGGGAGAGTCCTGGCTGCTTCGCTTGAGAGGTAAAGTGGGAAATTACACAATTACAGATACTACTTTTCAACTCAAGGCGAAAAGAGCGAGGATCTGGCATGAGATGGCATTGATCAGCAGAAGCAGCAGAAGATTCCAGCAGCCCCATGCCCAGGGCAGTTCATCCACGACACAGCAAAGAGGCCAGTGGAAGGAGGATCGGGGTTTTATTGGTCAGCACCAGAGGGAAGCAGCGACGCGTGTTTAAAGTCATATCCTGTTTTACCTGTCACTCTGTTTGCTGGTATTCTCGTGGAGGTTTCTGCAGCAAACTGGTGCTCCTTCGATTGCCCCACTATGTTAAAAGTATACTTCATTTTCTTAAAAAAAAGAAAAACTTGCATGTTTTAAATGCTTGCTCTGCACGGGACTTCTTAAAAATTCATTTAAATGATACTACACAGAATGATATTAAAGAGTGACACTTGGTATGTGGGAAAGATGGATTTGGATGGACTGAAAATCCACGAAAAGTTGTCATCTTCTGCTGGACACCCCCAACTGAACCTGCCCACTGCCTGGAGCCCCTGTTTAAAGTATGCCTATTAGTTTCCTAGGCTGGCCTTAATAAAGTGCCACAAACTGGGGGGGCTTAACACAAGAAATTTACTCTCTCACCGTTCTGGAAGCCAGAAGTCTGAGATCCAGGTTGGAAGTCTTGGTCCCATCTGGAGGCTCGGAAAGAGAATGGGTTCCATGCCTCTTTCCTGGCTTCTGGGGGTTCTGGGCAATCCTTCGTCTTGTAGACGCATCGCTCCAGTCTTCACCTTCACGGGGCATTTTTCCCTGTGCACCTCTCTGTGTGTCTGATACCAGTCATATTGGTATTGGGCCCACTCTGCTTCATGTGATCTCATCTTAACGAATTACATCAGAAGCAACACTATTACCAAATGAGGTCACATTCTGGGTTTCTGGAAAGGACATGAAATTTGGGGGGACAGTATCCAACCTGGTCCAGCAGGGATTTGACCTTGATTTTCAACATGCTACTCTCAGTGCACCGAGCCCAGTACCCTAAGCAGAGCAAACACCCCGGAATTACATGCTGGTGATTAATTTCACCTGACCCTTCCCGTCCCTGCTCAGGGCTGGGGACATAAATCTACTCAGTGCAGGGGACACGTGGGCGTGGCTAATTGATGGGCTTTAACAGATATTCAATGACCATTTAAGTTGCCAGAAATCACTG
Organism: Hippopotamus amphibius kiboko; assembly: GCF_030028045.1. Taxonomy (NCBI): domain Eukaryota; kingdom Metazoa; phylum Chordata; class Mammalia; order Artiodactyla; family Hippopotamidae; genus Hippopotamus; species Hippopotamus amphibius. Next base: position 3,722,021 of record NC_080190.1, on the reverse strand, counting down.
GTAAAGGCAGCAAAGGATGGCAGATTTTGCAAGAAGAGCCTTGTATCCACACACGCCTCAGAAAGAGTTAAACTCAAAGAGCCAAGGCTACAGAGTCAGTGAAGCCACAAATGCTGGGGGAACAGCACAGCTCTCAGCCCTAGCAGGATCCCTTCTGAGCACATTGCGGGCAAATGCTGGCATAGAAAGGACCCCCAAATGAGCCAGGAAGTCTTCCACTCCATCATGAAGAATTGTTCTCTGGAGTGGGTACCAGTGGGGACGTGTTTGAAACACTTACCATATGTGCCTGAGAAGGGTCTAATTTGTCCATCTCGAAATTTTGCCTTTCTTTTGAAAGGATAGTTAATTTCAAGTAATTTGTTTCACAGGTGAAGCCTTTTTCCCAGGGTTTAATATATCACCCTTGGTTGCCTGAACAATTAGAAATTGTCACCAAAGAAAAATGTCGCAGTTCATGTAAATAACTGTTTACCTAAAGGAATGGGAACCCACCAGAGTCAGCACACCCTAATGAGCCGTGACAGTGGGGAGAAAGCCGGGGCTCGGCTGCATCTGCTGGAGCTGATGCTGCTTATGGTAAAAATTGGCCAAAACAACTATTATTTGTTTTTTTCTTGTCAGAAATAATGTAGCTTGAAAATTTGCAACAGGCAACATGAGTCTGGACCATTTGTTACTTCTAATGGCCTAATTGTTCTCCTGGCAGATATAAAAAATTGGGGCACTGATGTCATTTACCTAAATTTCTAATTAATGCAATGGCAAAAGAGACATTGGAGCAGCAAAGGAAAGAAAGAAAACTTGAAAAAGGCCTCTGTTCGTCTTTATGGAATCTGTCTTTGTTAATTTCCCACTCTCTTCCCCAGTAGCGGGTATCTGTGCTCACCAAATACCGTTTGTTCCAACAGGAGGAGAGAAAGATAGAGGTGGTTTGCTCTCCTCCCTGGGAAACATGGCGCTGCTTTCTTGACAGCCAACCCAAAATCCCGTTGAAGTGAAAGATGAATTACATCAAGTTGCCCTTTCCTGAAAAGTCTGTGCTTGTACCCATGGCTGAGTAGAAAGGACCTGGAAGGACACCCACCTACTCAACCCTACACAGACCCTAACCCACAAACCCACAATTAGGTTACCAAATTTAAGCCTTGGGCATACCAGGAACCACCTGATATCTGACAATCCTTGGAATCGTGCATAGCAGTAAAACAACCCTCTGATCGTTGAAGTCTCAACGTTCTGTCTGCTGGACCCTTGATTATGTTTCCCCCACGGTTCAAAATAATCCCTCCTCCAGCAGAGGTGAAGACACATTCCGGAAGTGTAATTGTGCCTGATGTCCGTGAAGCCGAGATGACGCAAAGCGACGTTTCCCATTCTGTGTTCCTTAGAAAGGTCATTCCAGCAGATGCTTGGTTAGAAAAAAAAAAATCAAGTAACTTGGGAAAGTATATGCTTTCCTTCTTAGGCACCATGCCCACTAGAAGACTGAAGGTTCTGAGAACTCCACAGTAAAGAAACTTCTCTTGAGGTATTTAACGCATCCTTTTCCAAATGTATTTGACCTTATAATTCTAATGTTACAGGTAAAAAGGCATATCCTGCAGGAAAAAAAAAAATCTGTGGATTCTAACACTGCTATTAAGGTCCTGATTAGTGTTCTGAGCTATCCAGTCTAGTGATACTTGGATAAAGAGACAAAGACATGAAACACCTAGCACGGAGCCTGGGCGATAGTGAGTGGGTAATCCATGTTAGTCGGTTAGTGCAGGAGCGAGAGGGAGAAATTCTTCATACTGAAGCAAACAAATGCCTTCTGAGACCTGTCTGCACAGTTTATAGGATCAGCATCCTTGACTCTCTAGAATCGTGAGACAATGAATTCCTATTATTCTAAGCCAGCAGCTCGGGCGCTTGGTAACGACAGTCCCAGGAATCTGATGCAAACATGATGATACAGGCAAGCATCTGAGAACAACCACCAAGCCCCTCCCTCAAGTCGCCTCTCCTCCAGAAACACACTCCTGATTCCCGCAACGGCTCCCAACGCGGCAAATCTTCCTGGTCTTTCGAAAGTAGTCAATGTCCTTTGTGTACATTCCATGTGTAAAGGGTGTTCTTTCTCAAATGTGGCATCCCACACAGAACAGAGCACTTCCATATGGTGGAGCCAACACAGTAGACAGTGGTTTTCACTCTCTAGATCCAAATATTTCATTATCTTAGAGCTGGTGTCTTTTGAATTGTGATCAATCGGATTCTCAAAATAGCCTTAACAGGAAACACTGTGACGTCACATAGGCTTCATTCCATCTGCTTTTTCTCACTTATTCTCCAACAGATAGCATCCATTTCCATGATTTTAGAGGCTACCTGTGTGCAATGACTCCCACATTTTACCTCCAATCTGTATGCATCTTTTATTTGTGATATCTCAAATTCGACATGTGCAGAATAGACCTCTCAAGTCTCCTGCCATCCGCCCACACTGTGCTTCACCCCAGCTTTTCCCACGTCGGGGATAACAGTATCTGTCTAGGTTCTCACTCTGAAAACCGAGGAGGCTTCTTAGATAGATTCCTGGCACCCCGTGGCTCAGATCCAGTTCACCAGCTTGAGCTGTATGTTCTCCTACCAACACACATTCTAGTGGACCCGGTTCTCGTGTCTACAGCCTCACGCTAGTCTCTGCCACAGTCAGCTCTCTCCTGGACAGCACGGGCCTCCCGCCTGCTCTCCTTACCTGACTCCTAATTCTCTCCCACCCATTCCCCGGAGAGCAGGCAGAAGGATGGGAAATGTAAGAGCTATCAGGCTGTTCTCCTCCCCTTGGCTAAAACCCTTCTGAGGAATCCCAGGAAAGTTACAATAAAACCACAACTCCTGAACGTAGCCTCAGTGACTCTGCACCGTCCATTCTCTTCTCTCTTCCCTGATCCCTTCTCAACCACTACCACCACTGGCTTCTTCCCACTTTAGAGCCATCACTCCAGCTGTCCCCTCCACCATGGACACTCCTCTCCCTTGCCTCCTGCCAGCTGAGTGCTCATGCTTTGGTCTCATTGTTTCTATCCTTGCAACTACATATACCTCATGGTCCTCTTAGACAGAAATCAGAGTATTTCCTTTAAATCATCACTTTTAAGATTCTTGATACATATTGACAAGCTGCTTTCCAAAAACAGGAGAAATCATTTCATGTTCTGGACCGTAAGGTAGAAATCTACCATATCATCATGCCCAAGTCAGTATCCTGAGGCTGCCATAACAAAGAACCACAAACTGGGAGACTGAGCCCAACACAGATAGACTGGAGGCTATAAGTCTGATCGAGGTGTGGGCAGAGCTATGATCTCTCTGGCAGCTCTAGGCGAGAGTTCTTCCTTGCCTCTTCCAGCTGCTGGTGTCGCTGGAAATCCTCGGTTCTCCTTGGCATGTAGCTGCACCACTCTTGTTACACGGTCGTCTTCTCTCTGTGTGTTTTCACATCATCTTCCGTTTGTGGGTTGCTGGTCTCTGCGTTCAAATTTCTCTTTTCCTACACTGGATTAGAACCCTCCCTAATGATTTCATTTTAACTTGATTATTTCTGTAAAGGCCCTTTTTCCAAATAAGGTCGAATTCTGAAATACTGGGGTTGGGACTTCGCATGTCTTTTTTGGTTTGGTTTGGTTTGGTTTGGATTTTTTGTTTTTTTGGTTTGGTTTGGTTTGGTTTCCACCCATCTTCCACAATTCAACCTGAAACATTGCCTGGCCATCTCCCTGTATTATCACACCTACAAAATATTATCAACCAGGTCATTTCTCATTGCCATAATTGTCATTTGTGTATTCAGTGGAGAATTAGTATACTTGCTCATGTGACTTCATCATTTGAAATTCTTTTGTGAATTTCTAGTTTATGTCTTCACTGCATTCAGTCCTGATGGGAATTCTTCCAAGCATCTTATTCAGCTCTTACCTCCCCCACCCCACTGGAGGAGTTTTGATGCCCAATGGACATAAGGAATTACAAAGCCCTACATTTGTTCGTCTGGTCACAGGTTTTAGCGTGAAACTGGGTAACTTTCTTCTCAATAAGAAGACTGTATCTGTTGCCACATAAGATTAGCAATAGCTACAATTTAATTACTGAACTCCCACCAAAAATTCCAAAAAGGGGATTTCTCATTTGTTGAAAAATACGCCAAACCCCTTCTTCTATGTGACTAATTTCTACATATAATAGCCTCAATTATCGCAGACTACCCTAGCCGGGCCTATTTTTAAAAGCCTTTTTTATTCATTTCGACTAAACCTTCCAAGGGCTGCTATTATTATGAGAAGTGTGAATTTTTTTAAATCATTGAACTGTATTATATTAAACTCATAAAAGTGAGTATCTAGTCCAAAGCCCGCCAGTTGACCAATGAGGAAAACGGGGTTTAGGGAGTTAAGCCTAAGAGTACATGTATCATTAGAGGAATCAAGCCAGGTCTGGAAGACCAAGTGCCCAGGGCTCAGCTCAGGCTTTTCCCGACCCCACTGACCTTAAGAAAAGTGGTTATGGTCCGCGTCCAAGAGGACAGAGATTCCTCTGATGTCTGTGACTCTGTGGCCACACTGTGCCCTGTTTTCTGTTCACAATCCTCAGATGGTGTGCAGAACAACCCACTGTGGTAGGTGTTACTTCACCTTTTACAGTGAGACCTGGACACCTGGGGCTCGCGGGCTGCTGCCAAGTTCATGGAACCGCGAGTTCCATGGCCAGGACGTGGTCCAGGTTTCTCAGATAAGAAACGATTCCCACTGAAATCCTGACTCCCTCCAAGACATTTTGGTCACAATGGCCCTTGCTGATATCAGAAAGTTCCCCAGAATGGAAGGGTTATTAAACTAGATATTGAAAAACCACATGAGAAATTCAGAAACTTTTGTCCTGAAGCACCACCCTCCGTTTTCTCCCTGCTAAACACAAGCATATGTTTTTTCCCCCCTTTAAACTAAAAAACCTACATTTCTGCACCTCAAACACATGGTTAAATTTCAAGGACCATTTATGACATGTTTTTAAAGAAGGTGATTTCTCTCTTGCATAGACAGGTAACAACCCCTATATTAAGGTGAAACTGTATCTGGGCGGAGGTGTCAATGTTTTTACTTTCATTATTATACGTGCAGCCTTATTGATCCCCTTCATAGTTTTACTATTAATAATTGTCATGAGCCTTATTCCTTAATCCCATTTATCCCCACTGCTCATCCTAATCATTCTTTACATTAAAGGATTAGTGCTCAGGGTACAACTGGACAAATAATAATCCACCTTGGAAAAGATACTTTTCTAAAAAAGGAATAAGAGTAATTTGCCCTTATAAGCCGGCTTAGCAATGAGGGCAATGGACTTGAAGATCCTTTAAAAGTGTCCTTGCACAGCAAGTCCCCTTTGGTGGATAGTGAAGAGCCTTTCCCAGTGGGCAGTGTCTCGTTACATTTTACATAAGGATGATCCTGGGTTTTCCTGCTGCAGGTGAGTGACTCCATCATCCTGGATTACTGTGACATTCCTTCCATGGGAAAAATTAAACATCCTATCTTGTGGTTCCCACCCTTCAGCAACCTCAAAGTCTGATGAGAGATGGGACACACCAGACTCCCAAGATCTCTGTTGGCCACTGGACATCAGTGAATCTGTACTCTCCACATCGAAGCAGTTGAGAACTTTGAGGCTCTATTCCAGCCATCTCTGGTGTATACTTTCCATTAGGGAGGGTGGTCGGATTCACTCTGCAGCTGAGCTGCTTCAGGAAGAAAGAGCCGCTACCCATTTAAAAAAAAAAAAGACTTCTCTGTTGGGGAGAAATTGCTTTAGCCACTGAAGACAAACATTATTCATCCAGGTAAATCTTGGAGTCGAAACCATAACACCTCATTACTGACAGATTCCAAGCCAGCCAGAGATGCAGCAGAATAAACACCGATGTCCACAGCCCCGAGGAGATTACCCATCAGAACAAGCAGTGAGACTTCTGTTCCTTCTTCTTGCTCAAATACCATCAACACCAAACACACAGGCATTGCCACTGCCATTGCCTCAGATTTACAGGAGCGTCTTCTTAACATGAGGAAGTGTGGAGGCTGCTGCTGTGTAGAGTGCAGACAAGATCGTCTGTGCCCTCGGGACTGAGTGGCAGAATAAGAGAATGTCACCCAAGGAAAGCTCCTGGCCTTGGGGCACAGCAGAGCCGGAGATGACCTCCCAGTCTAAGCAGCCTCAGCCACTTACGTAATCTCTTAGGGTCTCAGTATCCTCATTGGAAGAATGGGAATAAAAATACCTATTCTTCAAAGGCTGAAATCATTAAAGGAGATAACAGACACAGATGTAGATACGTACCTTTGACAGTGGCAGACACTCATTACACAGCCACCATGATTACTATTAAAATGAGACTCCTTTGCCGACAGTAAACCAAGCTGAAAGAAATGTGCAGTGCTGAACCGTCCTTCACTATTATCTTCATTAATCAGTTTAAGTATTGAGACTTCTAAACAGAATCATTTAAAGGAAAAATATTGTAAGAGTAAGCTTAAGTACCTTCTGATCTATTTTTAAATATACTGCTTCCTAGTTGAGGAATTTGGTTAAATATTTTACTGATTCATTGTTTCATATTCCTCATCTATGAAATAGAGACTATTAGTCATAACAAGGCTTAAAAAATACAACTCAAAAACACCAGAACACACTGTTGCCCAATAAGAGAACTCATAGTATATAATGAGTGCACAAGAAAGTATTTTGCTGCAATAATGAAGGTTAGATGAAAACACAGAAACACTTGTCTTCAATGTGTTACCAAAAAATATTTCTGAATCTGTTTGTCAATAAAAAGTGAGAGTGAAATAACTCTAGTAATAACACTTTTTAATATATTTTTCATTCTTTCTATGTTCAAACAAGTATCAAATACCCAACATGTGCCTGTATATTTAGAACATGAGAACACTGAAAATAGAGCCCAGGGTTTGGGATCTGGTGGGGAAGACAGACATTAAAAAAAATTTTTTATAGCAATCTGTGCCATAAGAGGTGGGGAGCACATGAAAAAAAAGATATACATCCACATAGTTCTGCTGAGATCAAGAAAGACTTTATGGACTAACCAAAGTTTAAGTTGAGAGCTAAAAAAAAAAAAAGACTAGGAACTCATGGGCAAGAAGATGAGCATTCCAAGTGCAATGGGTGCATTGTGCCAAAGTGTGGGGTTGGGAGAGCACATAGCACATCTGATACCAAGAAGATGCTGTGAGAGGACTAGGAAGGAAGGAGTAGGAGAGGCAGGGGCCACACCAGGAAATCCAGTATAAGCCCTGTGAAAGAGGTTCAACCAGCTTTGGGGAAAGGAAACTTTGATTAAGCAGAAAGGCAATGTCAGCCATAAAAGAATATGACTAGTAGGGATGAAATAGAAGTAATTAAACCAGTTGGGAGGCTACTTCGCAGTTTGGCCAAGAAACTATGTGGAATGAAGAAGAGAAAGCTTGGGATGAGATTTTCAGCTCAGGTAACTGGGTTTAAGAGGTCATTTATTAACAACAAAGGTCTCAGAGGAAGAGGCCAGGTTTGTCAGGGATGGAAGGAGAATTTACAAATTAAGTGTTGGTCATATGGACTTCTGATTGCCTAGGGGACACACGGATAGAGAAATCCACAAGATAGTTGGCCATATGTGTCTAGAGCTAATATCAATACAAATGACATTAATGGGAGAGCAGATTTATGGGAATATATAAAATAACCCAGGGGTAACTTAGAAATAAAAAAAGAGGTCTAAAAAAGGATCTTGAGAAATGACCATTACTTAGGGTTAGCTATATAAAGAAAAATTCACAAAGAAGCCTAAGAAGTGGATACAATGTGAGTAAAATTTTAGCAAGAGTTGTCTGAAAGTGTCAGCACATTCAGATAGCTGCATGATTAGAAAGGCAAAAGAGAAAAGAGTTTAAAGGAGGAAGTTGGTTGAAGATAACATAGGGATGAAGAAATATGTATAGCATGAAGAAGTTCTTTTTAAGTATACTAATAAAGGTAGAAAATTTTTAAAGGCAGACCAAAAAAATCAAGATGTTAGACTTATACCCTAATATATAAACAATTATACAAAATGTAAGCAGATAAAGTCTTATGATTAAAAGGAAAAGACTGTCAGAGTGGATGAAAACAAACAAAGATATCCAATACTATGCTACATCAAGAAAAACATGCTAAATATTAGAACAGAGCTTGAAATGATAGGGAGGAAATCATGATATATTACACAAACACTAACCAAAAGAAACTTGTATGTATATATTGATACAAGAAAAAGTAGATTTCAAAGCAGAGAAATTCTTTTATCTCTTTCCTCAGATTTAAAGAGGTGTGTATCATAATTTTTTTAAAAAATCAATTTACCAGAAAAAAATAGCAGTCATAAACATGTATGCACCTAATGATTTAGCCTCAAAATCCATAAAACCAAAATTGACAGAAACAGGGGAAATAGACAAATCTACAACCATGGTAGTAAATTTTACCACACCTCATAAATATTTGAGCAAAACCAGTATGGATATAGAAGGTTTGAACATGATTAACACATTGCCCTAATTGGCATACAGAACATTTTACCCAACTATGTGAGAATGAACATTTTTTTCAAGTGCAGATGGAGCATTTATCAGAATAGACCATATGCCAGATCATTGAGCAAATCTGCATAGATATCAAAGGAATAAAATCATTCGGATTATGTTCTCCAGCCATAGTGCACTTAAATTAGAAAACAATTATAAAAAGATACCTAAAAAATTCCAACAGCTTAGAAAAAAAGCCATATACTAATAAATAACTATCTAAATATCTGTATAAATTTAAATTTATTTTAAGCTGAAGAAAAATAAATAATAAAGCATATTAAAACCTATGTGATGTAGCTAAAGCAGTGCCTAGAGGAAAATTTGTCATTTTGAATTTATATATTAGAAAAGAAAGAAGAAAGGCTGAAAATCAAATGCTAAGCATCCATCTCAAGAAGATAAAAACAGCAAATTAAGTCTAAGGAAGGTGGAAGAAAGGAAATAATAAAGATGAGTGAAGAAATCAATGAAATGTAAAGCAAACATGCAATAGATAAAATTTATTTTGAGAAAAAAATAAAAATTATGATTGCTTAGAAATATTGATCAAAGAAAGAAAAAAAATGTAAATTATCCATCATCAGGAATGCAGAAGGGGATGCTACAAATTCTAAGGCATTAACACCATAATGAGAAGGCATATGAACACCTTTATGTCAGTGAGTTGGATGCACAGATAGACTGGACAAATTCCTTTCAAAATACAACCCAACAAACTGACACAAGAAGAAATAGAGGATCAGAATAGTCCATTATCAACTAACCAGATTTTCATTCTTCATTAAAAACCTTCCCACAAAAATAAGTCAAGACCCATGGAACTTTACTGTTACATTATTCCAACCATTTAGAAAAGAAATAACATCAATTTCATACAAACTCCCCTAGAGAACAAAAAGAAAGCAAACACTTCCCAATTTGTTTCTGAAGCTTTCAAACAGCAAATGTAACTTATAAAATGTATGTATTCTCTGTGTGTTTCTCTGTGTCTCTGTCTCCCTGGGTCTCTCTCTGTCTCTCTCTGTCTCTCTCTCTCTCTCTCTATATATATATATATAGAGAGAGAGAGATATCTATGTCTATATATGTTTGTATATAAACATAAAGAGAGAAAATTCTGAAAAAAAAAGAAAAATATACAAAATGACAACTGTTATTTCCTGCAGTTTATACTATCTTTTTCCATTGTTTCAGAGTTTTCAACTTATTTGAAGCGTCTGTGTTACTTTTATGTTGAATATTATAGCTGTTCCATTTAAAAAAAAATCAAGTATATGTTAAAGCGCTTTAAATTCTTGACAGAAGTCAGAGGGAATACCTCAAGAGTCCCCCTTAGACTGGCAATTTTAGTTAGAGAGTGTAAGTTAAATCCAATAAATTATAGTGGATTTGGGGCTGGAAAGTGATAGTAAATAAAAACTAAAATTTCCAAAAAGCTTAATTATGAAGAAAAAGAGAATGAGAAAGGTGCTACCCAATGGGGAGTAACCCAAGGAGAGAGAAAATTTTAGTATGGGAGAGATTTCAACGTATATACAGTCTCAAGGAAAAGAAAAGAAATAGAAAAATAGGAACAAAGAAAATGATATTCATGGATTAAGGCTGTGGGACAGCTGGGGAGAAATGCCATGAAATGTGTCGCTGTCAGCCTTTCCTTGACTCTGCCTCCCCTCTGTGTCCCTGGAATCCCTTTCAGTGCAGCTTTCTTTCTGGACTTCCTTCCCTCACCTAGGAGCTCATTCAAAGCACATCCCTGGAGCCTAAGGAATCAGCATCCAGCTGGCACCTGCTGCTGACACAATGGGCGCCTAAGTCAGGAGGGAAGGGAGTTCTCTGCCACAGCCCCTCCTTCTGGGTCTTGAGCTCATCCAGTCCTTGGAGACCCCTCTTGGATGCTCTCCCTGCAAACCACTGTGGTACCTCCTTCCAGGCTGAGTCTGGGGCATCAGGAAGCCTGGGATGCCTCTCTGAAGCTTGCTCCCCTCCCCTTGGCTCTAAACCACCAATGTCTTTCTGGGCATCATTAGTGACCAGAGAGTTGAACCTTTGCTTGTCGTGACTGACTTCCTTCTGCAATGTTCAAGCTTGCTCAGTATTCGTAATATTCACCCACTGAAAAGAAGGAAATAATTGACTCAAAGGGTAAGATCTGTCACAAAAAATGGCAGGGGGTGGGGGTGGAGAAAGGACACTAAAAGTAACATTTAAATATCTTGAGTCTATAGAGACAACAGGAACTTCATTGGAATAAAGAAGGAAAATGAACTCTTAGGACCCTGGTTAATTTTTGTGAAGAAACTGTTGGCAGTTTATAAGGTTCTCAAATCATTTTCAAAAGATGATGGGATTGTCCTCGGCTTTGATCTGGAATTCCACCTCCTCCTTCACACCAAAGAAGTCCTTGCCCCCAAACCCACTGCTCCCCCCAAATTATAGTAACCTATTTAATCCTCTCTCCCTCAAAATGCAAGGTTAGACCTCTGGACAGTAGCTAGAGACATTTTTGGCAATGGAAGGGAAAATTTTTTTTTCATTTGAGCAACAGATGGACAATTGCATATTTCATCATGGCTGGCAGCTTGCCTTTTCTTAAAAAGGCATTCACGAGCCTGCCAGTGGGGGCCTCAGGTGCTCCCGGCTGGTTCTCACTAACCAGGGCAGGCAAGAATCCAAGGCAGCCTCGGTGCCATGCCCTGCTGGCATCTTCAAGTTCACTGCAGCCTGAGATCCTGACTGGCTCTTAGCCAGGGTGTCTGGTTTGTGCAGTGAATCAAAGTCACTGACCATTTCTGGAAGCAGAGATGGTGTCTGCAGCCTCCACTGAACCCCAGCAGGTCGGCCTTCTCTCCCAAGGAAGGTGCAGCCCATATTTTCCCATGATCCCCTGATCCCATCTGTGTTCAGGTTTGGAGAAAGTCAAGGAAAACCCCAGGGCCAGCTCTCCACAAATGCACACAACATACACGCTTCCGAACATTCAGGAATCTGGCAGTTGGGAGGTTGAGGGGCAGTGAGCTGGTGGCTTTAAAAGCACAAAGAATACTAGACCTAACAGCAGCCTTGAACACAGTGGAGCACACCTGTTCACTTAACAGATGAAGAAATGGGGAAACCTCAAATCACAGGCAGAGTCTGTAGTGCAGCCGGGTTCAGTCCCTGGCCCCATGCGCAAACTGTCCCATCCTAACAACAGGGGCATCTGGGTATCTTTTTTACCTTCCCAGACAGGATGAGTGTACCCACAGCATCCTGGTGACACCATGGCTGTGCTGCCAGGAGCCATGTTTCTGTGTCTGTGTAGTAATTTGTCTCCACCACCAGCCTGGGAGCATAAGAGGACAGATTAGATCTTGCCAGCTTTTGCCTCCCAGAGTCTAGCACCAAACAGCACTCAATAAAAATTCCCTGGGACATCCCAACAGCGTTCTGGCATCAACATGTCTCTCCACAATGACATGAGATGCAATAAAGGATGCTTACGAAGGATGATCAGAGAATTCCAGGAAATGCTGCTCTCAGAAACTTATGCAAAACCTTTTAAATTTCAGAAAGAATCCGCCCCCCACCCCCAGCTAAAATCAGTCACTCTGTCTGCTCACTGTTGACGACACACAGACAAATGCACAGGCCAAGCCGGAGTGTGAACAAGAGAGACAAAAGTCTGTTCCAGCTGCCACGCCCTCCGTCCCCAACAGGGAAGGCGCGTGGGCAGCCCTGGTGTGCACGAGGTCCTTTTTGTTCTGCCAAGGTCACAGCTAATCCTTCCCACTCAGAAGCCACTGCTGCTCCAATTTCTCCTCTTGGGGGTTCCCTTGGGAGCCAAAATAACAAGTGGGCTTCCAGAATGAGAGCAGAACATGTGTTTCACAAGGGGCATGCCAGAGCTCTGGATTCACACCTCCTGACCTTGATTTGAGGAAGACATGCCCGTGGTCTGCTTGACTCCTGTTTCTAATTGCCTTTTTCTCATCAGCTATTTAATATTCCCTTCCGCGCCTCCAGCTCCCTATAACCTCTTCCGCCACCCGAAGCTTGATCCATCTTTCCCTGTGGTAGCGCTGACTTTCAGAGCTGAGCCATTCGAGTCACCGGGGGGGTGACAGGAGGAGGGAACCACGAGCAAGAGCTCCCCGCTCCCAGAGCAGCCTCGGCTCACAGATCACCCGTCTGCAGATCCGTTTTGATAGCTCTTCTTGTGCAGCTATTATCAGTTATCACTTCAGCACCGAGTATGAAGATGCGCGCTGTGAAATGGCGCGTCAAGCGGACTACGACCTGCAAATGTTCACTTCCAGCCGCACACCCGCTTGTTAGGGGAGCACAGAGCCACTTCCTGACACTCCCCTCTTTGAATTCCTTTTCCTACTGCCTTGGAAAAATGCAAAGTTAACAATCCAGGATGCCGTAGAAAACGCATTCTTGAGAGAAATTATTTTTAAGAAATCAAGGGAAGGATAAATATACCATTCAAGATAGTCGTGCAGAAGGAGAGAGGAAGCAAGAGGCGGTGATACTGTTGCATATACCATCATCCAAACTAGGCCCTCGGGAGTCAAAGGGACAGTATTTGTAAATATGCGTGGACTATGGGGAAAGCAGGACCGCCACGCTAAGGACGGGAGAGGCGCACAGGGGCCCAGCCATCGTCACTGGTCCAGAGCTCCAGGTCTCCAGTTGGTGGTGGGTTTATGAGTGTTCACTGCTATTAATGCATACATACATAAAGCAGGGCCACACACGGTCAGATGTGAGACAGTGGCGTAAATCAAGGACCGTTACTGAACAAATGTTGTGCACCAGAGGTCCACTTACAAAATCAGCACTCTCACTAACAAACCCAGCTAAAGACAGGGTATGTGATCTGGCGCTTGTAAATCATCACCATTTGCTCTTTATTATATGATCTTCATACCTCTCTCTCCCTCCCTCCCTCCCATGCTCTCTTTCTCTCTCACACTCTAAATACAGGCATTTACACCCATAATAGATCCTTCAGGTCAACTGTCAATTCAGAGCCCAGACACTCAGCCTCCAAACCACATTCTGTCTTGAGTACATCCAATTTCTATTTTCTTTCCATTGACTCTAAAACCAAACAAGAGCCCTTGACTGTGAGTGGGTTTCTTTGTTAAGCATAGAAAAGGCACACACCTGTCTCTCTTTTTCTGCGAAGGATGGTCTGTGTGTATATTTTTATTACTATATTCATTTACTCATTCATCTACCCAATCAACCATTCATTATACACTATTTGCTGGGCATGGCGCCAGACGCTGGGAACAGGGCAACAGTCGTTCCCATCACCTGATCCCCACCTTCCAAGAACTTGTTGTCTAGAAGGTGGTTTATAAGCACCAAACGAGTGCTCCAGGTGACAGTATCCTACAACTGGTCAGGGAAGCAGTTGCAGGAGCTGCAGAGACCACCGCAAACCAGAGGCTCAAAGTGTGTAGTTATCAGCTGTGGATGCCCGGGAAGAACCCCGTGACCCGCCCTCTTAGCAGGGGAGGCCTCTGGTCAATCACATGTTCTATTTTTGCCTTAATCTACAATTAAAATTCAAAATTTTGAAGGAAGTGTTTTACTTAACACTCAGATATTCATTTCCAAACATTCCAAGACAGGACTCAGGTGACCAGAGAATTTGAATGTGCGCAGCTGCCCTGCCCCTCCCGCCAGCTGCAGACCCCGTACCAGCAGCTCACTGTGCATCTGCACGTCACTGTCCATACGCATTTGACACGTACACTCAAAACCGAGCGTCTGATCTCCCCTAGCCCGCCCCTCCAGCACTTTCTTCATCTCAGCAAGGGTAACTAGCCTTCTAGCCACTGACCATGGGTTTTCTCTGGACTCTTCCCCTCATGGTCCATGTCCAGTCCACACACACACACGTGCCCACATACACACACGTGCACACACGCACACAATCCAGCTGTCTTGATTTCCACAACAGAACCATAATCCACTCCCTTCTTTCCCTTCCATGCTGACCACCTCTGTGCAAATCACGGTCATCTCACCTTGCTTAGCGACGTGGTCTGAACACAGCCTCATGTCAACACATGTCACTGTCTGACCCCAGCTGCTCTTGCCTCTCTGGAAACAAGACACAGTTCTGAGTGACGGCCACAGGTCCCAGACAACCAGGCCCTCCCGTTACCTCCTGACTCCGTCCCCTCCCTGTTCCGCCTTGCTCATCCCAGTGGGCTCCCTCCTCGGCACCCCTGGTCCGGCTGTGGTCGGGTCTCTGCCAGATGTCTGCCGGGCTCCGTCACTTCCCTCCTGTGGCCTCACGTTCCCTACTTTGCCCACTGCTGCATCCCCAGCACCAAGGCCAGTGCCTGGTCCATCGCCAGCTCTCTGCACTGTGTCGAAAGAATGAATGAATGTTTGTTTTCTAGACTCTTTGGTCCCAAGGAACCCTGTCAAAGCTGCTAAAGACACCACGTGTGCAGACCAAGGTGATATTGCTGGAAGTTTGGATGTAAATCTGGGATGTGGCTCCTTAGAGCAAATGATTCCATTTGCCATCTCGTGAGAAGGAACTGATTCACACCCCTGTGCGCAGGTGTCCTAAGCAACCACCCCATTAAAATAACTTGACCACAGGGGCTTATCCACAGACCAAGCAGGCTTCTACTGCATGACCCAGAATTTCTCTAAGGGCCATTGTCATTTTGTCTGCATACGGGAGTTGTACTGTTTCCTTTAAAATTCACCTAAAGTGAGGAAGTGTATATTCTGCTCTCAGAAAAGGAAGAAGAAAAAAGTCTCAATTACATGACCCCAGGGCCAGAATCAAAGCACCACAGTAGAGAAGCCTGTTCAGTAGAAGGTCTGCACCCAGGGCCAGCCCCGCCAGCGAGTCACCACCAGGAAATGTGACCGAAGGAGGTCAGGTTTCATCTTCCCCATGGAGAGGACCGTCCTGACTCCATGCTTGTCCACAGCATCCACGACCCCACTGCAAACTCCCACCCACCCCCAAACCAATGAGGTTCCAGGGCAAATCTTCTGCTAACATTCCTCTTGCCCCGGAATCTTCTAGGTCTTTATAGGGACTCCGCATTTTGAGATTTCAGGGATAAAGCCATATTTCAATGATGTCCTCATCACAAACTCCACAGAGGACAGAGGAAGTGCCCTTCCATAGGTTAATTTTCCAAGTTAGCTATAAGAGAGAAGGGTAAACTGAGATCGGCCGTTGACGCCTTCTGGGATTCATCGGTCAAATGGCAGCCTGAAAACAGATGCTTTCAGGGAGCCCCTCGGTAAGGCTGATGTTACGCCTTTGGAAAGTCAAGTCACATCTGCAGCAACCCCCCTCGACTTGTCTGAGGGTCATAGTCAGGGAATCCAGCCCACCCTCCTATCTGCTCCCCCCACCCACATCCCCTTGAGGACCTGAGCTCCCCGCTGGTCACTTTTCCACACTCCCACCTCCAGCCCAGACTGCCACTCTGATGTGGTGGGTTATCCTAGTTTTACAATCAAAGCTTCATGTCCTCTGGCCAGTCTGCCTCCTGCAGCTCATTTCTGCAGGGGATGCTCACACCCCCGCTTCCACGCACAGACAGATGTAGGTTTGTTCCTGCTGCACGTCTAGCACAATGCAGCTGCTCAGTAAATCAATGACTGCATGAGCCAGTATGATGCCCTAAATCCTGCCTTCATTCCCACACGGGGTCCCCTTTGGAACGTCCAGTCCACCCTCTTGACCCAACGTTGATGAGGTAGGAGCTGCGGCTGCTGCAGTCTCCAGTGTGGGTCCCCGTGGAGGGTCCCTGGGAAAGAGCCAACCTTCCTCACCTGAGAACTGTCTTCCAGGTAGCAGGCCAGCCGAGGAAGAGAAAACAGACAGGTTAACGAAGCAGCTGAGCAAAGCACAACGAGATGAGCCACTGCCGCCAAGGTCACCTCCTTCCGCCACACCTGGGTGGCCAGACACGCCCCTTTGCAGGCTCCTCCAAAGCCACGGAAGGGGAGTGGTCCCCACTGTGGGGGGGCAGCACCTCCCTACCAGGGAACGGTTTATAGCAAACCATCCACAATATGAAAATGTATTTAATGCAATTAATAATTGAAGAAGTGAGCACATGTGCTCTTGGAGAGTTAAACGCTTGTCAGAGTGATCGATGCACACTTCTCCACCGACACGTTGCGTATGAAGAGCAGAGGGATTTTGCAAACTTGTGTTGACCTTGGGTTGTGGTATATAGGAGGCAGATTGCAGAGGCAGGCCTACTTAAGGAGGAACAGTGCGTCCGCTCCCAATTTACAGCCCTTTCCCCAATTAAAGGACTGTAAAAACATTAAAATTAATGCAGTCTTAACTCCTAGAGCAGGCCCTACTTTCTTAATTAGTGCATAATTATTCCGTTTTTGATATCCCGGAAAATTATCACATGGAAATTATTTTAGGCAGAGTAACAATAGCAAAAACTCCCTCCCCCCACTCTATTAACATGTGGACGTAATTAACACTTTATTACAGTGAAAATACTATTACTGCTACTGTTTAATGACTTTTGCCATTGCACCCTAAGCAGGAAATTCAGAACGCGATGGAGTGATGGTTTTTCCTATAAATATATTACAAATGACTTGCAAAGATTATGATGGCTTGAAATAGCTGCATTAAAAATCAGGAGGCCATAGACACTCAGTTGCTAAAAGCTTAGCGGGCAGAGAAACGCAATTTGGTGTGAACTCCCGGGGAGACGGCACAAAGTAACCATTTGGGCACCGCCTGGACCTCAGCCCGGCACAGTCTCAGCCGTGGCCTGCTGTTAATAAAACGGGTTCCCTCAGCTATGCTAATGGACACTTTTAAATGATTAGTCAAACACTTGGAAGTTCAAGACATTGGGCAAAATTGAAATTAAATTTCTCCAGGTGAATGCACTTAGAAATGACAGAAGAACTTACTATTTTTATAACCGGGATGTATTAGGACTGTCTGGAGTGGGGTAAAAATTATCAGAGCTCTTGCATAGACAGCTAAAGATACCAGATGCCTACTTCAGATGACTTGTGACAAGAGCAATTTACACTTGATACCTCTGTAAGAAATCTAAACGGAAGGACATTTGGTTGTTGAGTGTGCCAGCATCCCTGTGCACAGAGAACTAAAGCACAAGAGTTTCCTTAGTTGGTGCTGCTTTCAGAACTGTGATGAGGGACGTCTTGTGGATAAACCACCGTTCATCGTGTGTTCAACCAGGGACACGGAAATGCTAGCTTCTTTTTTTATTATATTTTTAAAATTTGATGAATTAATTGATTGCAAAATTGTGCTGAAACTTCTTTGCAAGGTGCATTGCAGAACACAGTCGCCCAAAGCACAGCAAACAAATATAAGATGAATGTGGAAGAAGACGAGGCAGGTGACCTCAGCTAAGTTGCTTGAAATTTCCTCTATCAAGTGCCAGGTTCAGCATTAAGGGTGCCCACGTGCAGTGATTAAACGCAGTGGAGTCTGTGGTACTCTAATATGTTTAAATTATCTTTGAACAGTAATGAAAACTTTCTATCATCCACTTCTTCTGTTGTTTTGGGTTTTTTTTCCCGAGTCTTCGATTCCTTTGTTTCCATTCCTTCTGGGGTATTAGTTAACTTTCTTAGAAGACAGATGTTGTGAAAACATGTCTCGGGCAGAGCAGGGGGCACCACCTCCATCTCCTTCCGGAAGCGGAAAGAAGGGCCATTTATATGGGTCAGAAAACCTCCAAGTGGTTTCAACCCTGTGCATTTACCGCGAATCCTGAAAGGAGCTTGGACCCCCAATAAACTCGAGGAGTCAAAGGAAACAGAACTCATGTCTTCAGAGTCCTGTCCCCTGCCAGGAACAGGAATCCTAGGAACAAGTTCTTCCTCCCTCAGTGTCCTGGTAACTCAGGGCAAGGACAGCAGGAGTGGGAGAGACCTGGGACTCACCTGCTCACACCCACTCAGCCTGCCCAGGAGACATCACCTCATTTGAGCGAATGAAGCCTCATTTATTGCTGGAAGGTGTGTGGCCTCAGACAGCTTACTCACCTCTCAGAACTCCATTTCCTTTGGAGTAAAGGGAGCTACTGCTAGCCTCTGCCTCACAGGGCTGTCATGAGAGTAAAGAATTCATACACTAAAAGCATGTAGAACAGCCAGGGCCTTTAGTAAGAGCTACATCCGAGTTTGCTGCTATTATTATTATTACTGTGATTATATCAATGATACTGGTAGCTCTCAAAACTGTACCAGAATGGTGTTGAGGTGGTCAGTTCAGCAATCATGACCATGAGAACTCTCCCAGATGCCCCACTGGACGTCCAGGGTTACTCATCTATGCTGGCCGTTACCCCCCGTTCCAGCTAATTTCCTGCCTCGAAAGTATTGCTGATGGACGCGGTGGGGAAGACAGGGGTTACTCTGCCCACCCTGCCCGCTGGAGCCGGTGCAGGGCCTGGGGGGAGCCCGGAGATGGTGGAGACACGGGCGTGTCTGCTGGTCATGAGCAGAGCCCAGGAGGAAGTCACAGAGCACTGGTGACCCTGGACCAGTGTCGTAGCACTCTCTTCCCAGCCTGAGAAGGAAGCCTTGTCCACATAACCCCGAGGAGGAGAGACTGAGACCTGCCCGTTAAGACCTCTGGGAAGCAGAAGTCCAAAGGCGGGGGGAAAAGAGAAGAGGATGAATGAGAAGGAAAATGAGTGGCATCATGAAAGGATGGGCACAGAGAACTGCCCACCCAGGGTCACACTTCTGCACATGGCCAAGAGAAACTCTTCTGCGTGGGCCCCAGGAGACTAGCAAACAAATGTCCACAGCAGTGCTGATCTTAATGGAAAAGTTGGAAATAACCTCCCAGATGTCCACAGCCCAGGAAAAAGGTACATAAATGGATGCATATTCACACCATGGAATATTATACGGAAATTCAATAAAAGGGCTACAGCTACTTACAACAACATCGATGAATCTTAAAATGTAATAGGGAGTGGAAAAGGCTGGCCCCGGAAGGCTACATGGAGAAAGACACCTTTTTTACACACCCAAGAACAAACAAAGCTAAATAACATACTTCAAACATGTATACGTTCCTAATCACATCTACTTGAAAATTCCATTTCCTTCTCATTCAGGAGAGCGGTTCTTCTGGAGGGAGGCGTGAAGGCACGGGGTGAGGAGGGTAGGTTTGGGTAATGTTGTAGTTCTTATGTTAGTGGTTGGCTGTATGATATGATTGGGCTGTAGAAGCAATATATATGTCACACACAATCTTTTGCACGCATCAAACACTGCTTTTTAAAAGACAACATAAGGAGAAGAAAAGAGAGAGGTGACCCAAAATAACTTCAGAGCATTCACTGACACCTAAAAAATAGACTCTGAGTACAACATGGGCAAATCATTTCTTCCTCTACTATAGACCTTTTTAAACGGCCAAGAATCACGAAACTCACAAGACAGAGAGGGCTTTTCACCCAGCCCCTGCTGGACACATGTAAGCAGCACTCGGTTTTATAACTCGTCACCCTCAGGACGAGTTCCTTCCCCGTTTGGGGGGACAGAGCTCTAACCTCACATGTCCATTTAACAGATGCCCCAGTGCTAGCAGCTGCTTAGCCAGTGGTAAGACAGTCCTGCAGGGTACCAGGCAGTGACGGTGTCCCTAAAGGGACACTCTTCTGGGACAAAGTGACACACACTGGTTTCACCCATCAACTAAAACCAGTTTTTCTGTCAACTCAGAAATGGGACCAAGCCTGCCACAGGCTTAAGGTACAGGATATGAGATCAATATTTAAAAATCAACCATAGGTCTATATACTATTATTGCATAATCCAAAAATTGAAATGAAGAAAATGATTCCATTTACAGTATTATCAGAAAGAATGACACAGAGATCAGTTTAACAAAAAAATAAAAGGCTTATACAATGAAATCTACAAAACAATGTTGAAAGAAATTCTTTAAAGACCTAAAGAGATAAAGAGATGTAGTGACTGCTGCTTTCATTTTAGCCACTTAGATGGATGTGTCGTGGTTGTACTCTTCATTTCTCTGACGACCAGCGCAGATAAGTGCTCCTGTATTGGCCATTTGGATATTCCCTCTTGCAAGGTTCCTGTTCAGTTGTTGATTGGATTGACCATTTCTTATCGGTCTATGGGAATTCTTTATGTAGTTTGGATTTGAGGCCTTTGTCACATACATAAGCAAAAAGTATAAATTTAATGTAGTCCAGTTAATTGTTCTCTTTTATGTTAACACTTTCATGTCCTATTTAAGAAATATCTATTTACCCCAAAGTCATGAAAATATTATTTTCTGTTTTCTTTTGAAAGCTTTGTTTTACCTTTAATATTTTTTTCTGCATTTCACCTGGAATGGATTAATGTATATAGTATAAGGTAAAGGGTGAAGCATTTTATCTCGTTCTCAGATAGTTGATGGTTTTTGATGCTCTTAAGTTACATATTTTTAAATTTTTATTTCCCATTTTTTAATTTAATTTTTTAATTGAAGTTTAGTCGGTTTACAATGTTGTATACAGCCAAGTGATTCAGTTATACATACATATATATATGTTCTTTTTCATATTCTTTTCCATTATGGTTTATTACAGAACATTGAATATAGTTCCCTGTGCTATAAGTAGGACTTTGTTGTTTATCTAGTTTATGTATAGTTGTTTGTATCTGTTAATCCCAAACTCCTAATTTATCCCTCCCCTCTTCCCCTTTGGTGACCATAAGTTTGTTTTCTATGTCTGTGAGTCTGTTTCTATTTTCTAAATAAGTTCATTTGTATCGTTTTCTTAGATTCCGTATATAAGTGCTATCATATGGTATTTGTCTTTCTCTTTCTGACTTACTTCACTTAATATGATAATCGCTAGGTCCTATTTTCCATTTTGTAATGCTGAAGTACAGAGATATATATTTTGTTTGTTCCTGGAATATAAAAATACAATTAACTTTTCTTATTCTTGGTCCTTTGTGTTTTAATATTAAATTTTAGAATCAATTTATTGATTAAAATACATTAAAACACTGCTGGCACTTTGACTGTGATTACATTGGACCTATAGATCAACGGAGGGGGTGGGAATGGACATTTTTTTCTTGGCTGAGCCGCGGGGCACATGAGATCTTAATTCCCCAACCAGGGATCAAAACTGTGCCCCCTGCAGTGGAAGCACAGAGTCTTAACCACTGGACTGCTAGGGATGTCCTGGGAATGGACATCTTTAAGACACTGAATCTTATGAAACTGAGTTATTTGTAGTGAGGTGGATGGACCTAGACTGTCATACAGAGCAAAGTAAGCCAGAAAGAGAAAAACAAATACCGTATGCTAACTCATAGGTATGGAATCTAAAAAAATGGGACTGATGAACCCAGTGACAGGGCAAGAATGAAGATGCAGATGTAGAGAACGGACTTGAGGACACGGGGTGGTGGGGGGTGAAGGGGAAGCTGAGACGAAGTGAGAGAGTAGCATTGACATATATACACTACCAGCTGTAAAATAGATAGCTAGTGGGAAGCTGTTGCATAGCATAGGGAGATGAACTCGATGATGGGTGATGACTTAGAGGGCTGGGATAGGGAGGGTGGGAGGGAGTCACGGGAGGGACAGGATGTGGGAACATATGTATAAACACAGCTGATTCTCTTTGGTGTACCTCAGAAACTGGCACAAGAGTGTAAAGCAATTATATTCCAATAAAGAGCTTAAAAAAAAAAAGACACTGAATCTTTCAATCCATAAACATGATATATCCCTTCAATTATCTAAGGCTTCTTCACATTTTTCTTACTTTGTCATTTCTGTATGGCCATCTTGCACATCTTTTGTTATTCTTATTCCTAAGTAGTTGATGCTTTCAATGCAGGTTAATGACTTGGCAGACAAACTTTAAGGAAGGTGTGTGCCACCCACATCCTGGGGTTCATGTCTTGTATAATCCCCTAACCCTGAGTGTGGACAGGACTCGTAACTTGTTTATGACTGATAGATTAGGCAGGGATGTTAGGTGTCACTCTCACAGATGTGTGACCTCTTCTGAATCTCCATCATGTAGGTCTCCACCTTGCTGGTTGTCCAGCACTAGAGTTTCTCTTGCTCACTTACTGGCTTGGAAGAAGCAAACTTCCATGAGTTCTACAGCCTCGAAGAAGTGAATCCTGCCAAAAAGTTGAGTAAGCTTAAAGGTGGACCCTTCCCCATTGGGCCTTCTGATGAGACCCCAGCCCTGGCTGACACCTGGATTGAAGTCTGCTGAAAGTCCAGCTAAGTCATAACCAGGCTCTGACTCACAGAAACTATGACATAATCAGTGTGTGTTTCCTTAAGCTACTAAATCTGTGATCATTTGTGGCCCAGAATAGAAAATGTATACAGATTGTATGCATTTTAAATTCTGTTTTCCGTTGTGGGTTGCTAGTATGTGAAAATAAAATTTGTTTGTGTATACTGACAGAACCCTGATAGCACTTTTCTAAATTCACTTATTAATTCCACTTAGTACTAAATTCTTTTGGATTTTACACACAAACACACAATCATATTATCTTCAAATAATGTCAGTTTTAGTTCTTTTCCAATTCTTAGGAGGTTTTTTCATGTTTCTTCTTTATTGTATGAGAAGGACTTCTATTACACTGTTGAATATAAATGGTGAAAGCAGACATCCTAGTTTTGTTTCCAATCTCAATGGAAAGGCTTTTAACAATTTGCCACTTAAGGAGTTTTTACAGATACTCCATATCAAATTAAGGAAGATTCAGGATCCCATGTTGATCATTTTTCGTGCGTGGCTTGCTTACCTCTCATACATTACTGAGGAAGTATACATAATAGCAAAGTGGTTGGACCACAACATATAATTTAATAAAGTCCTAAGTAATTAATTTTGTTTGCCCACCATGGCAGAGACTGTTAGCGATCACCACTATCCATGGGTCTCTCTAACATGTTGAGCTTCCTTTGTGATGAGAATAACCAGGTTACTAATTCTGGTCAATGGAAGCTGAGCATCGTGAGTTTTGACACCTCTAGACCAAAGCAGTTAAAAACGCAGTGTGTCTTCCTCACCCAGTCTTCTCCCCATCTTCCTCTTCTTCTCACGTGTGTCCACAGCTCTTTTCCCCATGTGCCGATGGATGATACCAAGGCAGCTGTGACATGAAGGACCCACAAGCCTCCTGGGCCCCTCAGTCACCAGTTGGGGGAGAACAGTTTGGAACAGGCAATCAGCTGCGTCAGACAGTGGCCTGAGAAAGAAATAAACTTTTATTTTATTGTATTAAGCCACTGACAGCTTGGGAATGTTTGTTAAGGCAGATAGCCTTACTCATGCTGACGTGAAATTTTCTCTCTTATCTAAGATTGGTACATGAAGGGAAGGAACAAACGTCAATAGGAATGTCCTAAAGTCTTCAGTACTTCAATAATGGATCACATTTCATAAATGAGGAAAATGTTCACTCTTACACACCAATAAAAATTATTTGAATAACCTGTCTTTGGTCATCTTTTCTGTGGTCAGTAGAGATGACTCTTTAGTTCTCATCTCATCCTCCTTCTCTACTTTTCAGTGGCTCATTCTGCCATACTGTCTTCTTAGAGATGCCAGCATGCCAACCTAGCACTACCACTAGGTATCAGCCTGCAAATGCTCCACAAAGCCCACCTGGTGACCAGTGGACACAGAAGAACTTGAGTCCAACTCCAGTCATGTTACCACACTAATGAGTCATACTGAATCATGGTATGACCTTGTTCCCCCAAAGAAATGACAGCAGAAATATCACTGGCAATAGTTTGCTTGTAAAAGAGATTCTAGATTATTCCAAAGGCCAACTATATACCCAGCAACTGTTTTGACTGCATTTAATTAAATACAAGCGAGATAATTGACATTAGTTGCCATTAGGCAATTATTTTGCTGGCATTTTGTCTCTTTTGAGACATAACTGCTTATTGCATTGATCATCTGGAAAATTCTTTAACTCAATTGGTTGTAACATAGCTGAAGAGTTAATATCAATTTAAAGCAATCAAGAACTTTTATGTGAATAACATTTATATTAATAGTACACACTTTAGATCACAGAGTATTGCTATTTTTATCTTTCTTTGTCCCTGGGCCATCACTGTGGAAATGTAGGATGTTAATTATATTTTCTGATTAACTATTTTAAATAAATGAATAAATTAACAACAAAAATTTGTTTATCTGAAAGTACCAACTTAATGGTTGTTCCTCTTTTTCAGAATAATGAGAATTTTTATTCTCTTTCCCAAAATGTACATAAATACAACAAAAGTGCATCTGGCTCATTCGTGAGACCTTAAGATATTTTCCCATTCATAAAGTAATCAGACAGTGTTATCATGGACCTACACAAGTTTCTTCATTTTTTTCACAGGACAGAGTCAATATTGAATTTTCATCTTATATAAGCATTTAAAATATTAAGCTAACGTAGACCCCATTGTTAAGTTTATCACAGTCACTATGCATGTTTGTTGGCATTCAAATAATTTCTCAAGATGGAAGGTAATTGTTCAAGGGAGATGGGAAGTTCATTTGGGTCTAAGGAGATCAGCCACTCTGGACTTTTCCTTGGAGCATAGCCAAAGGTCTTGCAAGTGTCCCACTGGCTTGTAGGAAGGGCCAACCTATTGCCACGTGCACCGAAAAATTGAGCCCTTCTCCCACGGGGGCCCTAGAGGGTTCGTCTGTATATATTTGTATAGAGACGTAACAGGAAAATTTCTCTGGCTTGGACAAAAGTTTTGCGGTCTTTGATTAGTGAATTAAATTCTTATTTAGAAACTCCGGGACTGCCAGTTAAAAAGGCCAATGTGAGGGTAGTCTGAAATGACTAAGTGTTGTTACAAGGGGACCCAGGACCCGAAGAGACAACTATACTAGTTCAGCTGTTTGTAATAGTTGGCCTAATAATCAGATCAAAAGCCAGCTTTGAAAAACTTGTATTTTACTGCAATTCTGGCTTTATTAATCATCTTGATGAACTACCTGATTGGTCCAAGTTCAAATCTCGTAGAAGAAAGAAATGGCTTATGATCCTGGCCAAAATATTCCGAACAAAACCAAACTGTCTGCCAGCTTCCCAAACTACTGCAATCAAAACCAGACAAAAGAAGGAGAAGGAGAAACTACCTCCTGGAACATGCCCACGCTTTACCCAGCGCGATTCTTTTGCAGCGCACACCTCAGCCAGCAGTCAGAGTGTGGGTCCAAGTGCACACACTCTGGCTTCGCCACCGTGCTGCCTCTGCAGATGACTGTCATTTTTTCCTCTCTTGCTGCCAACTGCTCCCGGAGCTCACCAGCCTGTGTTCTGAAGCCAAGCTCATAGGAAACCTTGCAATGTCTCATGCAATCGTAATGCAATTAGTGAAGCGTGCTCCTGCCGGGCCCCTCCCCTCCACGCTCTGAGCCCCCAGAGAAGTCAATCACCACATCAAGTTCAAGGGGCTCCAGGCCGGGGGCGGAGGCTCAGGCTGCCCCTGCACTTTGTCATTTCTTCTGCCTCCACTAGGCCCCTCCTTTCAGCACCACAGAGCGTGGGTCCAGTGTGATGCCTTTCCAAGCACCACAGGGCTGAAGCTCCCTGGTCAAGCTCTTTCCAAGCCAACTCCTGAGAGAAACGGGACACAACCAGCTTCTCCAGATTGTGTGCACTTGCAAGCGAAGCTCTGAGGGGAATGAATTTGCATTAGGCAATTCATCAAGCAAATTCAAGAGATAACCAACTTCCAAAATACCTCCCCTCCCTCCTTCACTGAATCTTATATTTTCTTTCTGATGATTTATATCAGAATCATCCCCAAGCTCTTGCTTGAGTATATTTTAAATTACCAGTTACCACACCGAACACCCAGATGGGGAGTTTTCATTACTCTCCTCACTAAAAGGAACCAGGACTCTGAAGAAATGGCTGGTTCCAGGGCTAGAGCAAGGAAATCCACTGGCCAAATCCAGGACAATTGGAACCACAGAATAGTGATGGGAACAGGTTAAAATCCATTGCACAAAGTAAGAATGTGTAAGTCTGTACTGATATAAGTGAATGAATAAATAAGTGGAGAGAAAGAACAGCTTTTCCTCAGTGCTGATTGCCCTGTAGAAGTGCTAGAAAATTTCTATTTCACCACTATCACGGTAATAGTTGGTTAAAGCATGAATCTTCGGTGGACGCAAAAACTAATGGATGAAATTTTGATGAGGAAGGTAATAGAGATGTCATCTCAAAGTATCTTCTCCCAAATTGTTTATTACCAACAGAAAAACAGAAAATTTACAATGGAGAAACCTGGCAGACACCACCCTACCCAAGTGACAGAAGCCAACGTCTATATTGACACAAAGTGACCTCATGATATGATGTACTTCTGCAGCATCCCTGCCAAAAATGCAAACACGGAATTTAAGCAAGAGAAAACATCAGAGAAACCCGAATTGAGAGACAGTCTACAAAAGAACTGGTCTATACACACTTCAAAAATATCAAGGTCAAGAAGACAAAGAAACCCTGAGGAAACAGCCGGACAAAGGTCAAGATCTCGGACCGTTTCCGGGAAATGAGGTGTGACTCCAAAGGGTAATAGGGGGACAGAGGATGGAGTTTCATAACGGATGATGTGCCTGTGTTAAAGCGACTCATTTTAGTAATTAGGTTGCGACTGTGCAGCAGCATCTTCTTGTTCCTAGGAAATTTATGTTAAAATATTTAGGAGTAGAGGGAGCATGTTGTACGCCACTTATTCTCAATTCATTTGGGAAAAATAATTATATATGTTGACATACATGTATATGTGTATGTACATGTATGTGTGTGTATATATGCTTGCGTGAAATGAGAGAAAAATTCGAAGGGGAAAAAAGTTAGCAATCAGTAACTGGGTAAGTGGGACTCCATTGTATTTTTGCCACGCCTCTATAAACTGGGAAATTATATCAAGTAATGGTTACAGAACATTATCACAAAGTGAAAGAAAATTAGTAAAGTAGGTAAGCATCGAGACAAGCCCAGAGTGTCAGAAAAAGGCGCTGGTCACGGTAAGAACACGAACCTCGGGCACGGTCTGCGCTCACCCAGGAGACAAGGTGGACTCATGCACGCACTTGTCTGTGAATATAAATCCCATGGAAAGCTCAGCCAGTTAACCCAGTGGTGCTCAACGAGCGTGATGTCTTTCCGGGGCCATCTGGCAATGTCTGGTGACATTTTTGTTGTTACACTTGAGTGGGGGCAACAGAGTATTGCCTGGCACCCAGCGGGTAGCGGCCAGGACCGCCGCTCAACATCCCACAACACAGAGCCCCAACCACAGGGTCATCCGGTCCAGGATACCCATGGTGCCCAGGATGAGAAACCCAGAGCTGAACAATTGATTTTCAACAACAACGTGGTTAGAAGAGTGACTTTAAGAGAAATTTAATTTCATAAATTAAAACAGTTTCATAACACCTCAGAATGGATTACAAATTCACAGTTCCTGTCCTTTTTGAGCCCGATGACCACAAAGATTCATACAAAAGCAAGGCAACACTTCTCATGTAAGAACAAAAGAATCTTCCCGGCTTTCACTGACGGTCCATACAGAACCTAAGATTCATGTGCCTTTTCTGTAGTTATGGATTTAATACACATCTGTAGCCACTTTAAAAAGGGAAAGTAATTAGCCAGAAAGTAGGATTCAACATTCTTGTCTTTGAATCTTAATATTTAGGATTAAAAAATTTAAACTTTCTGAATATTCTCTGTCACTTTGTGCTGTTATGTAAAGTGACACAAACACCGCTATTCTATAGACAATTACAAGCTCCCTAAAAATAGTGCCTTTTAAGTATATTAGATTTTTTAAAACTGCTAATCCCCATTATAAAAAAATAATTGCTAATCTAATCCAAATTGGTAATAGCAACATGAGGAAATGCATCGAGATGACAATAATGGGTTTCAAAGAGTTTAGTCCAATTCTGGTCGTGTACTAAAACGCCCTCGTCAAGACATGTGATAACACACTGCGCACATCTGATGCCAGGAATCCATTCCTGAAATGAGTTCAGACATAATTGCAGCTTTCTGACATCCTCCACGTTAGCATCCTTCTAAATCATCTTGAAAAATATGTCGGTCTTTCAGGTTCGGTTATTTGGTTGCTTAAATCTTATTATAACCATCAACAACAGTTTGTTAATATAATTTCTTTCCATTCCTTCTCTTACACTGTCATCTGGAGTCATCTGTTACATTGTCATCGGGAATCCCAAAGGGAACTGGTCTTGCTTCCATGCTTTTCTTTATCTAACTGCTACCTTTAAGAACTACAACACCATATCTTTGAAAACATGGATTCTCTTATCGTATTTCAGCTGACAATCGGCCTACATACTTTTCTATTCCCAGCACTTACACCCTCAACTGGTACAGTCATCCGTTATTTAGACAAAACTAACTCTGGGTTTTGTTCTCTTGAAACTTTTTGATGTTAAAACCTAGAATCCTATAATTCAACTGTACTTCACTAAAAAATAGATTAAAAAACCTAAAATCTTTTGGTTTATTCTCTCCCTTTTACTTAAAAAAAGGAAGATTATTGTTATTTTTCATGAAGATTTCAGATTTACTGATCAATTTAGTGTGGTCACAGCAAGGGTTTTCTCCTATAGATGGAATCACCAGTTGTTGGAATGAGAACACGTACCCTGGGCACTTCACATTCACCAGTGCTGATGACTTTCCACAAGGCATTACATTTCCTTCACCTCTCTAGTTATGAGCTTGCAGAAAGAATGCAGAGTCTGCCTTCCTCATATAAAGACCAAAAAAAAAAAAAAAAAAAAAGCTGGGCTAGGAGAGGAAAAAAGAATATTTTGTATCTACCATACAATAGCAGGTCATGTTCTAAGTATTCTAAATATACACTATTTTATTCTTCTGATTTAAAATGGTGCCTAGCTAGCAACCCCAAAATAGCCTGTATTCATCTTCAATCCTGTCTTGAAAAGATATTATTCCCATAAACTAAAACATGATGAGTTCTCAAAAAATATTTCTTAAATAAATGATTTATACCTATGAAGATACTTACAGGGTGATTTTAAAATATACTAAAATCACAACACTGCTACTGAAAGTTAAGATTGATTGAGAGCTTAATGGTAGAATCTGGGCCAAATCTCCACAAAATGTGGTGCAAGTGGAGCACTATTTAAAAAAATAAATGATCAAAACCACCTCTTTCAGGCTAAACCTCATGACCAACTCGGGCTGTGATTCAGGGGGCACCAGCTGCACAAAAGGAGAGGAAGAGCACACCCACAATCCCAGCCAGAAGCCAGGCAGCTCTTCAATAGAAATTAAAAGAATTCCCAGAAAATGGCAGGACAGAGAGTGTGAGACCTGGGGGTGCACGTTACCCTGGTAGATAAAACCCAGGGGCAGGAGCAGGAAGGACGGGAGCAGCATTGCAAACTGGAGGCCAGGTTTTCCCATGCACTGTGTCCATTTTGCACACCAGGTAAGAAGACATTGGAAGGACAAGAGGTCAGAAGAATACTAGGTTCTGTCTGCAATAGCCAACAAGCAAACTGGACCCCAGGCACAGCTTCCTCCCTCCACCACTGGAGAAAGTTATCTGTCTCCACTCACTTCTCAAGGCAGCTAAACATTGTGATTCGGAGCTCTTTTTTTTCTCTTGTTTTATCTTTTTTTCAAGAATGAATAAAAAGGAAAAATACAGCATGAGGCAACTTCAAAAGGACAACACAATAAGGCAACGTGAATGTTGTTCTCAACTCGGAGAAAGAGCACGCTGGGTTCGAACTGAAACCAACATCAGAAGTAAACTCCTGGAACTATTTAGCATACTCAAAGAGCTCAGACAACATCTTCAATGAGAAAGGACAGGCGATCCAAAGAAGAGAGACTAGAAAACAAGAAGATGAAAGGAAGAGAGGAACAGAGAGAGAGAAATCAGTAAAGAAAGGGAGACAAAAAAGATTAAAAATGAAACAACAGGATTCAAATCCATGCTACAGACCGTGAACAACAGAAGATGTAACCATTAATATGGCATACAAATTTGAGATTCTCTATTCAACAGAGAGGAAAAGGACAAAGAAAGGAAAATAATAATTTTGAAAAAGAACATGAGAAATGAGAACAACAGTCTAAACACACACACACACACATAGACACACACACACACACACACACACACACACATGCTGGTAGTCAAGAAGCAATCTCTTGTCCCCAGCCTCTCCAGCCTACAAAGAACAGAAGCAATTATCAACTATGTTACTTTCTAGAAGTGAAACAACACAACCAAAAGGATATGGATTTGCTGATTGAGAAAGTTCACAGCTTTTCATGTAAAGAACCATAAATGAAAGGCATATTTATATATTCTCTAGCAAGTGATGAAAAATTGCAAGGAAGAGGTGAAAAGAACACCCTGCTGTCAGCAAGGTAACCCAGAGTTTATCTGCACAGGAGAACAGGGTAAGATGGCCTCAGCCCCCTCCTTTGGACCATGAAATGCCAGACCAGGGAGCAGCATCTACAGATGTCAGAGTGGGAGAAAGCTGTGACCTAAATATTAGACCCGGCCAAGTTATTTTTCATTTGTGAATCAATTCCAAGAGCAATTCATAGCCTAATAGTTTAATTGTTAAACAAAAATTAATAGAAACTGATGATTAAGACTTTCACTTAGAAACCAGAAGAAATAGGAGCCAATACCCAGATTTATATGAAGTAAACCAGATATCAATGAATTAGAACACATAAAAATTTATATGGTAAATCCAAAATCTAGCTCTTTATGAAGACTGTTTTTTTTATTTTTTTATTGTAATTCATCTTAAATTTAATTAAAAATGATATGAGGTAAGTAGGTCAGGTTGGCCAGTTTCATTTGATAAGGAATCAATGGATCAATATATCAAAAGTTACACTACATTTTAAGATAGTATGTATATAGCATTGAGGTTGGAAAAACCTTCCCAAGTAAAGCCACAAACCTAGATGCAATAAAGGAAAGGAGGGACAAATTTCACCTTGAAATAGTTTTTAAAACAGTATGCCCTATGATACCACCCACAAAATAAAAATACAGATGATTAACCTCTTCAAGCACCCTTGTAATAGACAAATATCAACATCACTGAGATACTAAAATCTTCCACAAATTTGCAAGTAGAAGAGTGAAGAACAAACAGAGAAATGGACAGACATCTGGGTCAACAATGAACAGAAAAGAAAACTCAGATAACTAGTAAATGTACGGTCAAGGTCATGTAAACCGAAGCGATGAAGTGATGCTATGCCTCACTCCGCACACTGGCACAGATCATGAATGTCGGTCACGCTGGATGCTGGCAAAGACATTGGAAAGGGGCATTCTCCTACAGTGCTGATGGGGGAGTGAATCACTGCCAACTTTCAGGAAATAATCTAGTGTTATCTATCAAACACTCAATTCACATTTCCTTTTAACCAGGCATTTTTACTTCTGGAAATTCACCCTACAAAACAAACATTCCAGCATGCATATTCATCCATATAACTGTGGAGCTTTGTTTGAAAAAAAAGAAAAAAACCTGGAAACAACCTATGCTCATCAGTAGAGACATGCTTAAATAAACCCTCCTATGTAACAAAACACAATGGAATATTAAATGATTCTTTAAAGAATGTGTTTTGCATTATTTATTAGCCCAGGGGATATTCATGATACATCATTAGCTTACAAACATAAAGTTACAGCATAATCTCATCTCTGTAAGAAAAAGAAAGTCAAAATCAAGATGTATGTAATGTGTATTATGGATAGGTGGAGATATATATATGGAGTTCAACAAGGATGCAAACCATACCACCATGAAATGATATTGATTATCCGATTACTGAAAGGGGCATGAGGGGTAGGGTGGGAGTAGGGAAAACTATTAACTCTTTCTTCTGATAATTTTAGATTTCTTGTTCTAATTTAGTAATGAAAATTAAAAACATAAAGCACCAATAAAATAGAGAAAATGCAAACACAACACTTTTGGAAGGAGAAAGGAGACAACCACAAATAGGGCTTTGCAAGAATAGTAAGAGACCATTCTGTGTAGAAACCTATAAAAATAGCTTTAAAAATCTAAATAAAATGAAAAATTAACATATTCCAGAAATGATCAAATAGTACTTATTCCAGAAGGGCAAGGATGTTTTAATTCCAGAAAACCTGGTTATATAATTAATCATATAAATAGATCAAAAGAGAAAATAATGTATTTATTTCAATAAATGACTTTAAAATGCATGGATAAAACAAAAATTACCTTGGCATAATAAAAATACACATTAACACACTGTATGTTGTGATTAAATCATAAAGAAATATTTTAAAAAATCAGAAACATTGATGCCTTTCTAGTGAATTCAATAAGTCCAAAAAAAAAAAAAAAAAACAGGCATAAATTTTGGAAGAGATGAGACAAAAATATTCATGGATTGCCTCATCAAAAGGGAAAGAAATGAGCTGTATCACTATTACAACTAACTAGGTAAGTCAGAGATAAATAGAAATAGGTATAGAAAATTAATATTATTTCTTATATAGGGGCAATAAAAAAGATAGGAAATACAGTAAAAAGGAGTGCATTCACCACAGAAAAAAAAGCAGTATAGAATACCAAAGAATGATTTTAATAAAAATGTTTAAAATCAACTGCAAAATCTATTGAGGGTCAAATAAGAAGACTTAAATCAAAAGTCATCATTTTCATTTAAATAGAAAAGTTAATAACATAAATATGACAATATGTCCAAGCTAATTTGTAAATTTAATTTAATTCCATTTGTACACCAAAAGGGATTTTTCCTTTGTAAAATGATTTGAAAATTAATCTAGGAAATAAATAAGGAAGAACAATCAGAAAATGTTTGGGGTAGAATGAAAGGGAATTGATAAAATGAACTCCAAAGCTACAATACTTAAAACAGCAAGGCACTGGCAAGAGAATAGACTGACTGGGCTGTGGGCAAAAATTAAAAACATACCCACATGTGTATAGGAATTTATTATGATAAAGGTGTATTCCAAAGCAGAGGATAAACCCTTAATAAATGACAAGTTTGAATAATTAACTAGAAAAAATTAAGTCAAATCCTTCTCAGAAAACATTAAAATTAATTCCTGATGGATTTTTCAAAGTAAAATATAAAAATAAACCACAAAGGAAGAGGAAAACATAGAAAATATCTGAGCTTAGGGGAGGAACAATAGTGTTAAAGAACATGCAAGCAAAAGAATACTATAAAAACAATGACAGTTTTAAACACACAAATTTTATACACAAGCAATAAAATGAATAATAAACAAAGGGAAACCACTCAAAAGATATATGATAAGAGTATATCATTAATCTATAAAAGACTCTTACAAATGAGTAGGAAAAAAATAAACACCCCATTAGATAAATAGGCTAAGGCTAGAATTAAACAATTCACAAGAAAAGAACACCAGAGGGCCAGTAAAGTGTGGTAATAAAAAGTTCTACCTCTTGTAATCAAAGAAATGCAAATTCAAAGAACAACAAAGCATCATTTCTGTGACATCAAATCTACAAAAATTAAAAACACAAAATGCCCAGTGTGGGTGAGAATCTGGGAAAACAGGTACTTTCATGCACTACTTATGAGTGTTATTTTTATGCAATCTTTCTGAAAAGCAATTTTATAAAATGCTTAAACTGGGCACAACCTTTGACCTGGGAATTTTCCACTTCTAAAAATGCTCCCTAAGGGAACATGCAAAGGCAATTGCAAATAATTATGTGCCTTATCGTTCATCACAATGATATTTATAATGGCAAAAAATTTTAAATGATCTAAATGTCCAACTGGGGCTGGTTAAATGAATTTTGTCTCTTCTCTCTGATAGACTAGCATCTATTCTGTCTTTTAGATTTATGTTAGGAACATTTATTCCCATGGGAAGTAATCACAATCTACTATCAACTATGAATCACAGGTTACAAAACAGAACAAAAAACATAATTCCAAGTTGGTAAAGTAATGACCACACCCATGCATTGAAGAGAGGATATAAATATAAGAGGCTGTGACCTAGCCTTCCCTTTGGCTTGCAGAAGTTTTACAATGAACATGGTTTACTTTTACATAGAAAACAAAAAAAAAACCTTACTTTCGTGACAATTTTTTTTTATTGTTTCCAAATATTGCTAACCTAAACAGAATCTTGGGAAACATAAACAAGTTGGCAGCTTTTCAAAGATAAGACAGAGGATGACTTTGAGTTTGTCAACACAGCGTTTGCTCCCTGAATTTCACTGAAGGGCAGTGAAGTGCCCACTTAGCCAGGACTCAGGTGATGGATATATTGCTCACGGATGCTGCATGTCTGTAATAAGTGGTGTCATCTCTTTCAATCCCAATAACTCTGACATTAAGCTTGGCATATTTGCAGTGAGATAAAAGAAAACATGCAGGATCAAGGAAAAATGGTATTTATTCAACAGTTTTGGGGGTGCCAGCCACACGACAGGCTGCCAGTTAGGTACTGCTAGGATAGCAATAGGGTGATGTCTCTACCCTCAAGTTGCTTATAACCTAATTTGGAGAAGGAAACAAAGAGGAAGAGAGAAAAAATGCAAATAGTTTTTCTGGTATAGACTATATTATTGCAAAGTACTGGGGTAAACTTACTGGAAGAATGCTATAAAGGGAAAAAGAAGTGCCCCACTTAGCATCCCAGCTCCTACCTTCTTCTCCTGCTCCAATTTCCTGAACAGGGCCACAGTGGCAGAGTTTTGCAAGACCACACAAAATGCTGCAAGTCTAAGAAACAGCCGTTTGCTGAGCACACATTCGCCCCCCTGTGTGGAGCTGTGCCTCTGGGTCCTTGCCCTTTGCACGCCCTCCCAGCCCTTCACCCCTCACTCTCCCAGCCCAGGTTTTGTGCCCCACCCTGGACATCTCTCCCTCTCTTCCCATGGTCAGTAACTATGTGACCAGAAGACCCTCCATCATACCAAGCCCAGAAAACCAAAATCAAACCGAAACAGCCTTAGGAGATACAACTGTGAATAAGATACAAAATTAGGAGACTATCTATCACTTACAGAAATGAAGGGAGGAATATCCTGAGGTGAAACTGGAAAGAATGAATGTGTGAATGAGTAAATGGTTTAATCTAATTATCATAATCACTAACATTTAATAATTTACATAGCATAGGGTTTCAGAATATTTAAAGCAACCTGTAACATCAAATCCCACATGAAACAGAATATTTAAATTAAATATTTAAAGTAGACCTCAGAAGCTTAGGGAGAGGGAAAGACCATGATGCCAGGAAGGTGGGGTCAGAGGCTCCCTACCTGTCACAGGTAGGTACCTGCTCACACCTGCTCCTGCTGGCTCCCCTTGCAGGCACGCAGTCTTCTCCACCTTGATGTTGTGTGTGGCCACCTGACTTATACCTTGGCCAATGAAAGAGTAGCAGAAGTGACATGTCACTTCCAGAAAAAGCTTTAAGAGTGAGCGCCTGTTCCACCAGGTGCTCTTTCCCTCTCACATGAGAGGAGGGCCGGCCATGTTCCAGATCAGAGCTGTGTGTCAGCCGGGGTCCTGGCCAGCCTGCCAGAGGCACACAACTTGAGCAAGAAATACATTTTAGTCATTTTAAGCCTCCACGATCAGGGGCTCTTTGTTACTGCAGCACAACCTAGTTTACTATAACTATCAGGCTGTCACAGAGCAATAAGCTCTAAGATTTCAGCCAACAAGGAAGAGAGTGGATAGTACATACCTGTCTGATTCTTCTCTTTCTGGCGAGAAGATGCACCAGTCCATTAGGAGCCAGGGCTAGATCTCAGAGTTGCTTTGCCTGAATTTTTAAACAGCAGGCAATGAGGCACAGAATAAATTAGTCCCAGAAAGGCAGCTCTTCTGCCCTTCAATAGTCTAACTGAGAAGTAGCAGCACTGCCTCCCTTGCAGAACTGGGGTGAGAACTAGGAATGAGGTGGGTGACTTTTCCAGCTGTGTGACCAGCCTTTGCTCACCCCCTGATGACCTGTCTCTAGGACCTATCTGAGGCCACAGTAGCCTGTGGTAGTGGATATGAAGAGTGATTGCACATGAATTGTCATGAACACAACAACTGAAGTTTGAAAATGCTGTGATTATTATGAACAGGAGCAGATTAAACGCTATCACTATTATTACTCTCACTCAGAATCCGAGGTTATCTCAAGAGATAGGGATAGTGTTCCAACTCCAGAGTTACGAACACACAATGTGACATCATCAACCAGGTACGCCCCTGCAGAGGAAAGTGCCAAAGACCACAGCTCATATGGGGTGACTGGGTTGGATGCAGTAATGCCCAGAATTCACTGTCAATCCCCAAGCCCCAGACACAGAACTGGAGTCCCCTTATTTGCCTGGAAGAATCTGGTTTGCTCATTTCCTGGAGTTAGGAAGCGAGAACCATGCAGACAGCGGGAAAGTCAACAGAGTCTCCATCAGATCACTTTTCCATGATAGAATTTCAGGGAAAAAAAGTCAAATTAAAACATTCATCCAATTAGTAAAATATATGGGTAGACATGAACCACTTTTGGATTTTTCTGACTTTCGTGATCCCTTCGGAATTCGATTCATCTTCTTTGCCAACGTCAAATCTACCAACTCAGACCCCTGTGCCTAAGTTAATAATATTTCAACTGGAGAATTTGAGAGAATTGTGAAATTCATAAAAGAGATATTTGAAACTTCATAATTATGCCAAGTATATCTAGATTTATCAGAACCACCTGAATTTGGGGATGAGAAAAATGTCATCTTTAACAGATAAGTTAATTAGTCCAGTAGCCTGAGCATTGGCCAGGGAACCAGAAAGTTTTACCGAATTTCTCCTCCCAAAGTCTTCAGTTACTGAAATGGGACCACAGCCTTCTACCCCTCCCACGCCTGCAACCAGGGAAAGCCTTCCAAGAAAACACTTTTTGAAGAATTATAGGTACTAGATGGATTCTCTCTTCAAGGTAAGACTAGCTGCTTCTGGGCTGATGGATTCTTTAAATGACAAAGACAGGAGGCTCTTCTGACAGTGGGAAAGGGTAGATGTTAAAGCCTCCGTCCAGAGCCTGGTACCCTTCCAAGTGCTGGGCCCAGGGATTTATCCAGACAAAGGGATCCCCTCTGCAGTGCAGTTTCATCTGCCTCATGAATGAATTACAGGGAGTATGGAAGGGCGACTATCATAGTGCCTCTCCCTATAGAAAGCTATTAATAATAATCTTTATTAAGCTTCTATTTGATGTTGTATTTCCCTATATTCAAAATTTTTATCAGACCCACTTTAAGAATTAAAATCCTTTCACATTGGCTATTGTGGGATTTTATTTTAATCTTCAGTTTTTGCCTCTTTTCTTTATATGGAATGCTGCAGAGAATCAGACATCATGCTTGAAAATTATAAATTATTATTGAAATTTAAGGCAGTGTGCTTTTGAGCTTGTATATCATTGCTTTATTATTTATTTAGAGGTATTGAAACATCCATGTTAAAATTAAAAATGTAATATATAAATTCACCTTTCTTTGTTTATTCAGAATGTTTTAGTGCACACCTGTTCTGAGACAGTCGCTGCACTAATTTTCAGAAATACCAGAAAGAAACATGTATTTTTTTAGTTTCTTTTTATCTCACAATCCCAAACTCTTCATAATTTCTTACATTTGAAAAGTGCTATACAACTCCAAAAATGGTTTCCTCCTCTCTTTTCTGTTTTACGTTTATCCCCATGATCTCAGCTGACACTAGAGACTTCCGTGGTTAACATTCCTAATTAATATCTGTTAGCCGAGAATTGCCGACCTTCTTAAACCATCGTCTATAAAGTACATTTATAGGACTAATTTGTTTTTACTTTCATTTAGGTGCACTAATGCAAATTAAAGACATTAACTAATCAGGCATGAGAATAATTTATAAAGAAAAAGAAAGGGGCATGTCTTTTCCAACATAAAGTGTATAGAATTGCTATAGAAATGGCCCAAGTGAGCCCTACTGGTTTATTCAATAAGAGTCCTCTCAAATTCCATCTGTGAACATTTGGTCAGTCCTTTTATGGAAAAAAGACATTTCTCCAGGTTCATATTAATTTTTGTGCACATCTGCACATTCACCTAATCCCTACCCACATA
Source organism: Hippopotamus amphibius kiboko (assembly GCF_030028045.1). NCBI lineage: Eukaryota > Metazoa > Chordata > Mammalia > Artiodactyla > Hippopotamidae > Hippopotamus > Hippopotamus amphibius. The sequence continues at coordinate 3,683,092 of NC_080190.1, read as the reverse complement.
CCACTTCAATTAAAATTAACAGAAGTCAAATCCTTGAGTGGTTTTAATTGCAATATGTAGATTACAAATGGCGCCCATCTCTCACCACACAAAAACGATTTCTTTCCTTGGCCTCTCTCTCAGGAATAATATTGAGGCAAAGGGTTAGTTATTGTGGAAGAATTTCCATTTATTGTGTTTCAGCTCCAAATGATACTGAGACCTTAGCAGTGGGCAAAAGGCCAATCAAAATTAATGCAAAAGTACAATTAAGGAGTATTTTAAAGAAATGCCTTTTCATTCGATTCAAGGGCAGACGGTGATATGCGTTGCCAGAAAGAGGATAATGTCGGGCATTCTTTAATGAGGAAAGCATAATTATATGTCAGCTCTATACATGATGCAGTAAATGGTTTCCTCTCTTACGCAGGTTAAATATTGTCCTTACATCTGGTTTACAATAGTCACAAAATACTCCTCTCACCGATTCCTCAAAGATATACTTTAAAACGGACTGTATCCAAATTATCCATCCTTTAAACTAGCAGAGTGAGATTTCATGTTCTCCTCTTTCATTTAGGAGCATACCCCATGTCTGCATTTCGGCCTGCTGAACATTTTTAGCCTCGTGCTGATCTACTGAATCTTGTTTATATACACAAATGAAAACAGTAGGCAAAACCGCTGTCAAGAGTTCTGCTTTTGTTTGTTTTTTTTTTTGTTTTTTTTTGTTCAGAGCAAAAATTTCTATGTCCGCATCTTCTTAAAAGCAACAAGTAATTTACAGGCGGTCAATTATAAGCAGAATGGCTACTACACACCATCAGCGTTTTTATCTTAAAGAAGCAATTACAGTGTCTCAAATAATAAGCTAAGATAAATAGAACTGGCCATTGAAACAGAAAACATTAAGAAAGAAAAAGTCAAAGATGACACCCAGAAATGCCGACGAGGTTAATCACACTTAATTTCAAAAGACGCTGTAACTTTAAGAATGCAGCAGAGCTGGAGTTGGCGCGTAGGTTTTTATTTTACTACTTTATAGCCTGCTTCACAACTACTTGGACAAATACAAAACAAGAATTACAGTGCACCATAAGTTATTTTAATATCCTGTAGTGGTGCATACTTCCAATGAAATCCCAAGACTATTATTACTGTTCTCTGTTTGTGTGAAAATGTCAAGTTGTTTCGAGTGACTACATACTCTAAATTATATATAACTGTTACTTTATAGCTAATAGGCACTAAAATTACTTTAAAACAGAAATGTAAAGTTATATTTTCATCCTTTTTGACAGATAATAAAGCTTATTTATGAGATACAATTTTTCAAGCATTAAAACATCTCATGTTTACAAAAACATTAAAAAATGTTATTACTCGATATTTAAAGGAATGAAAAAAGCAAAACCTTTAGGAAAATATTTGTCCTGCTCGGCGACTTCTCTCTTCTGTCAAACTGTCATAACTTCATTTATGAACGTTACTGGTTTAAATACTTTTAAAATTAAAAAGATTTGTAGGTTGAAATAGAGGCCAGTGACTTAACGGGCTGTCTTATTCCATCATCTTGGGCACAAAATCCTTTCATACGCGTTTTAGATGAAATGTTGACGTGTGATAGATTGTACCTGTGTGGCTTCACCTGGATTCCGACAAGACATGTTGCTTAATTGTCCTACGACTGCATCTCTGGTTGGGGTTAAATGATATTTGTTTTTACTCATAAACCAAGTTTCTCATTTCTTCTTCTCCAGTGGGACTAGGTTGCTTGATAAGCCCTTAGGTTTCTGCTTCCTCCAATCCATCCATCCATCCCCAGTGCCAGTGGGACGAGCTGGAGAGACCAAGGATGAGCGGGTAAAACAGAGCATCTGCTCTTCCCCTGTAAGACTGTTCATCCTGTTGAGGAGGAAGCAGAGAAAGCCAAAAGCTCTCCCAAAGTCACACAGCCCCTCATGCCGTGTTTTGCACTTTGCACAGCGGTAAATGGTGATGCGAACTGGCAAAGTGCAGCAGTCAACCTCCAGAGACGGGCCCCGCCTATAGGATTGATACTGGAAAGCCACTCCACCTGGAGGCTGACATGGACCCCCCTCTGGCTTCTGGGGCCATGGCTACCATTCTTTAGCAAATCAGCCTGGATGTGGCAAAGCACAGACAGAGGGGCATCTCCTTCCAAGCCGGGCAGCCACAGCACAGCACCAGTGCTCTCTCAGCAGATCGCGGGCAGGCCTGAGCCTCCCAGCCAGCTCCTGGGAAAGGCTGGAAACATCAAGCTGTGTATGGGCGATGGCTTTGTTCCTGGAGTCAGGGTCTCTGGATCTAAGCGCGCCCAACTGTGGAGTCCACAGCCAAATGCAAGACAAAAAAATACAACGACAAAGGACTCCAGGAAAAGTAATCCTTTCAGAGGGACCTGCAGGAAAATCGCTTCAAAGGGGCACTGGGTGGACACGGGGCTGTGGGTTGCCCACCTCCCCTTCCCAGCAGCACCCAGATCTCCTTTAGAAGCATCGCCTCCTCCCCAGTGAATAAAGGCAACCCTTCTTCCCACAAGTCTGAAAACAGGGGCTCTGGAGTTTCCTCCTGAGAGCAGAGGAGTCTGCATCACATCGGAGGCCCCTGCTGGGAGGACATCCTGGGCTTCTTTTTTGCTAGGTTTCAGAGGAGACTTGTTCATCCTCCAGCCTTCCCACCAGTTCCCCGGCACCCCCAGGTCCTGCCAGGAAATTCCCTTTTTGCCTATGGGAGCCAGAGCTGCTTTCTCTTGCTTTCGACCGAGGAAGTCGTACCCTCTATGGCTACCCTGGCGTCTCTTCTACACCATACACTTCCTGGCAAGGTGGCAGCCTGGCATCCTTTGTGTCTGAACGTCACACAGGGAATGGAGACCTCCTGCCTCTCCAGCTCTGCTGCCTAAAACCTGGCCCATGTCCTCGGCAGAGCCCATGTCTCCAGGCGTCCACTAAGAGGGAGAACCCAGTCCCCAAACCTCCTTCCCAACAGCTACCGGGAGCCCCACAGCCACACTGAGTCTATTTCAGGTTCAAGGCCCCTTTCGCACTGCTTCAGCCGATTTGCCCTTTGCTAGCAGGATGTCGGGGTTCCTGTGCCTGGCAGGTCAATATTCTCCTCTAAATGCCAGCAGCCCCTCCACCCAGGCTTGTCCTATGACTTTGCCACCAGGAAGATGTTCTCATGGCTTCGCTTTCTGAGCCGCCTCCGTCAGTTGGCCCCTGCCATCCTTCTCGTGGAAGGAGAGTGAAGCCCCTGAGGATTGGAGCCCGGGGCACCATCTGAACAGCAGAGGGCTCCAGCACGGGAGGCCACCCACCCCGGGCACCGCCTGCGTCCACCCAGCCACCAGCTCAGCTCTGCAGCCCTGGGCGGGCGTGGGATCTGGGCTCTAACACCGTGGTCTCCGCAGGAGGCCCAGCAGGAGGCCAGCAAGCAGCTAAACCAGGACAAAATGTTTAGCTGTGTTTTAAAAGACTAATCTCTGATCACACCCCACAGACTCCGTTCCTCCTCCCAAGGCTTCATTAACTATTAATCCAGCTCACGGGCAGAGGGAGGGAAGCCCTTCTCTTCTGTATAAAAGGAGGAAGCAAATCGTAGCATGGCAGAGTTTTGAAACTAGCAATGTTAGGAAGACATAAACATTGTCAAACCTGTTCAGAAGTTCACCAGAATGGGGATGCACGGGTACGTGTGTTTACATGGCCAAGTGTACAGGTGTGGGTCCCAGAAGGCAGTGGGTCCTGAGAATACTCATGAACTAAACATATTCATAGCTGTTGCTAAGGAATCCTTTGATTTGGTGTTGAGTTAATGTGCGTGAAGCTGAGAAGGCAGGGAGATTTACCTGTTGGGTTTACTTGGGATTATGTCCAACCTATAATGGCCGGCATAACAACATCCTGCCCCAGTATTTAATGGAAAAAAAAAAAACCTGATTTTCTCAGGAGTTGATATAACATAGCTCATTATTTATTGACTCGATCAAATGAGGGGCTAAGGAGTAGATGCCATTAGCCGAGGTGAAGGGTGGTGCGATGCAACCAGGTGTCTTCAGAATTTAGGTACGTAAAGGTATTCATCCACATCACAAGGTACAGATGACATTTCAGTAAAGGGCTATTAAGTACATCCACGTAATGTAAGAAACAGGTAGAGTTGAAGTCCTTGTGTTACTCACATCTCAGCATCTTCTACTCAGGCTGCATCCCTCCTAGTCCTGGGTGCCTGGAGATTGTCTGCCCAGTGATTTTCCCCATCAGCCAGAAGGGACTCCTTCTTTTGAGAACAGAATTCCTCTTTCTTGCAGAATCTATTCCATGGGGTGCCAGCAGGGCTAACCCTTTCTCCACCAGCACAAGGATGGGCCCTGGCAGGCCCAGGCCCTCAGAACACCACATCTCCCAGCCTTATACTGGTCTGCTGATTAGTTGTGGCACCCAAGCCAGGCTGGCTTAGGCTCTAAGATGTTAGCTCTCCTCTCTCTAAAACACCGAGTCTTTGACCATGGTGTGAGTGGCCATATTTTCTATTAAATTTGGGGGGACTGGGGGTGGAGGGGAATGAAGCCAAGGAGAAGAAAACAGAACCCAGGGATGAAAAAGACAAGATCTCCAATGACATAGGCTCAAGTCTGATCCAGCCAAATTCCTTGACCAACTCTGTTGAATTCCCACTTTCCTGTAAGGATTTACAACACAGGATTCAGTCACTTGCAACCAAAAGGACCCTAGCCGAATGCTGTCGTTTGTAAGTGTCCTGCCTCTTGCTTCAGCTTCTCTTGCAATTCCACAAACTTCGGTGACTCAATAGTTAATGCACCTGCTTTTTTAACTCGCCAGCTCGATTTACAGCAATAACCACCAAGAAACACAAGCATACTTCTTTCTTAAGCCAAGTAGGGGAGAGCTTAACTGTAAATAACAAAGGGTGTTGGCTTTCATGACAGTTTATCAAATTTATGTTCTTAAAAAATTGAAACGAAAAGTAAATTAAATCTTAACAGAACAAGCATTAACTGTGAGCCTAGACTGATTTAAGCCAAGAACTTGTGCAAAAATGAATTTCAAGAGTGTGCATTAGGAGGCCAGCATTTGCTCTTTGGTGATGGGGGCACAATTGAACCAGAGGATCCAAATTTGGGGACTTGGCAGGATGTTGATGGGGGAGCTTGCCCCAGGTCTTGGAGCACATTATATTCCCAAAACTATGCCCCCAAGCAGTGCAGTGAGCAGCCGCAGTGAAGCAAAGCATGTGACATGAGGGAGAAATGGGCAGAGGTTGTCCGAGACTGAAGACCAAAGACCGTGTGTCATGGTCTGTTCTTCTGCAGCTGCTGATGGAGAGACAGAGCAGAGAAGGAAAGATACAGGGGAGGGAAGGTGAAAAGAATCAGAGTTTGTGGGTCAGATGAAGAACACAGATCAGTGAGGTTTATCCTAAACCTTCCCCCAGACACACAGAGATCCCCCCAGAGCTGCTGGCCACTCAATGAATGCAAGTCAAAGGCAGACGGAGGTGTAGGTGCCGCCAACCCAAAGGTTGATTCAACAACTAATTCAAAGCCAGGAAACCCCCGACCAAGGCCACACGGGCAAATGACACCTTATTGATTGACGTGCTGGACGAGAAACTGGACCCCGTCGAGAGCTTTACAAGGAAACTCGTGTAAGGGACTAAATCACGTGTGCCGAACGGGACTCCTGACCGAAGCTGTTAGGGGTCCATGCGAGGCTCGTTTCTACCCGGCGGCACGGATTTTCCCTTCTGAGAAAATGGAAGTGGGGAACCACAGAGACGCAGACCAGAAGGGGTGAGGGCAGTTTATGAGCGTGTGACACGTGTTGTGAACACGGCTATGCGTCAGCCACTGAGCCTGGACCCGGGAGTCACGATCGGAGGAAGGAGGACAGCACCCGAGGCTGAGAGCGGACAAGTACTCAGGTTAGTTTCAATAGACATCTTTCGACTACGCCCTGATCTAAGAAGAAACACGTCTCCTTCACGGGTGTGAAGAAATTGTGAGAGCAGCAGTTAACTTTTCTTTTTTATTTATTTTTTATTGCAGCATAGTTCATTTACAATGCTGTGTTAATTTCTGCTGTGCAGCAAAGTGACTCCGTTATACACGTATATATGTTCTTTCAATATTCTCTTTCATTATGGTCTATCCCAAAGTATTGAATACAGTTCCCTGTGCTCTACAGTAAGAACTTGCTGTTTATGTTTAACTTTTCTTAATAAATTGTTCCTGTTGCTATGAAAAAAAAAAAATCCCCTAACTCACACAGACGTGCACACACAGACACATACACACCTTCTCTGTGCACCTGAGCTGCTTCTGGGTTTGCTTTCAGGTTTCTTTTCTTCTGGTTAAATAACCCCAGTGGCTTTTGCCTCCTCTGGGCCCTGCTGTGCAACTGCATCCTCTGTGTCGCTGTGGCTCCTCCACCTGCTGCCCGGAGCCTGTCCCTCCTGCATTCCCTGATGCTCTAAAGGTGGTCTAAACATGGTACCAAGTCAGGGCCCAAGCAGGGCCCTGCAGCAGCATGGGGACAGTGTTCCTGCTTCCTCACCTCCAGGTGTATGGACAGCGAGCAGCTGGTGCTCAGATTCCAGCCACACCGCGGCCCCTCTGCAGCGTGGACAGCGCTCCAGTGACCAGGGGTTGGCACCCCTGACCTTACACTCCATGTCAGAGACCCTAGATGGGGGATCCCTGAGATGAGGAAAGTCCACGGTTTCTGCTCTAGGTCCTCCTCTCTGCCCTGACCTCCCTGAAAATGCAGAATCAGAACTGGTCCTTCCTCCACGCACCACCCCACATCCAAGTGTGCACACCTCGGATGTGACTGAACATGTGTATACCTGGGAGGCAATGACATGCAGCTCACATCACGCCCACAATCACTCTCACGGCTGCAACTCACCCCCTGGAAGAAACCTCCCGTAGGCCCCAGGGACCACTCCAACTTTTCTTCTAGACGGGTGACCTCTTCACGTACCCACGCTATCAGCACTGCCTTCCTCTACACTTGATTCTTTTTGTTAGGTGATGCGTTCTGAGATTTAGCAAAAGCCCCAAAATTAATGGGAAGGACTTCTGTTGGCTGATAAAAGATTACAACTGTTTTAAAGGAGCCCTTTACATCCAAGTTACTTCTGCAAACATCCTTGAGAAATCAACCGGTGCCTTTGACCAGAACCAGCCACCATTCCTTCCAAATTTCCTGGAAACCAATATGCACACGATTAAGGGGTGAACCCTACCCGAGAGGGTTTAGATGTGGGACCCACAAGCAGACACAGTGACCTCTTAGTTGACCTCGACCGTGGCCCATGCTGCCATGGAAATCCATGCACGGTTCCCTCTGTGCGGCCCAGACACCAATCACAAAGGCCCCGGGCTGTCAAGCTCGGTGCCACCCAGCCATAGCTTGGTACCTTTTCTCCAGCAGGTGGGCCCGGGCTTTTCCACTCCACTTCATCTGGTCCTGATATGTCAGCCCCAGAAGCAAGCTAAATAAAGACAGATTCCTGATGAAATAAAGAATGGTGTCAGCACTCACACAGAGCTGAAATTCAGGCTTTTCAGGAAATGCTGAAGATGAATGAGTAAAGGTATTCCCAGCAAATCTCGGGCACTTCATCGATCATATGGAAAGCTTTTAAAATGAAGTTACAAATACCTTAAGATGAGAGAATAAAAACTGTACTAGTTTGAGACACTGTTTTTGAAACTTTAAAAGCTTATCGCATTAGCCAAAAATACAGCCCTTCACTGGACAGCCTTCAGTGGGTAGAACTGAGGGCATGTGCTGCTGCTTCTCACTTTTCTGTACTTCGAGAAGTTTCTGTGAGAAGCCTGAATTTTCCTTGTAAGCAGGGGAAAAAAAGACATTAAAATAATTGCAAAGCTGTCATAAATTATAAAATACTAATGAAGCTAAGACTTGCTCAACTTGGAAGAAAACTTTTAGCAATACTTAGGTGATAATATACACACAGGATGTGATTTCTAGGATAACAATTATCTTATTTGCTTACAAATGGGTAAAGTTTAGGGAAAGAACGTTTCTCTCTAAATACTGCACTTGCCATAGAGATGCAACAGCGATCTCTCTAGAAAGCGTGTTTCTTGTGTTGTTTTAGAGTGTAATTGCTCTATATTTAAAATGTTGAGTGTGATCACGGAGGTAGTGTTTAAAATGCATTCAACTCACACGGCGTCCTTGTGAAAGGTAGTTATTTGTCTCTGTCCTCTGAGGGAGTGTGTGATGAGAAAACCCACGAGGTAATAAAGAAGGATGATGTGCGTATCATCCCCAAATGAATCCAGCTTCGTCCCATCAATTAAACAGACCAGATACTAGATCTCTTGTTTGATACAGAAATGAAAAAGTATATGTGACTCGAAACACATGCTGTCCTATACACAACTGTGCCTACAATGACATGCTTTTGTAGGAAAAGTGGACCCAGTGTTTCAGCAGTTAAAAGAACATCTTTTCTCAGCCCTGGAGGTCTGGGCTCGTAGAGTACTGCTGAGACAGGATCACCACCCTCCTGGCTGGCGGGTCTCAGAGAGCTTTGATTGGTTGGCACAGGTGAAATATTATTTCAGATACCCAATGATATTCTGGTGCCATCATTGGCAACGCTCTTCCGATGCAGTGGTCTTAGCAATTCTCATACAGTTCCTGGGGTAAGCCAACAGGCCCCATGCAGACGTCCAGCCTGGAGAGCTGATCGTGGCCGCCTCCGTATGCTCCAGTGGCGTTTGCTGTTATTCCCGCAGAATAGTAACATCCGAAATGAAACGAACAAAACACATAACCATGCCAACTTCCCAGGCTGAGGAAAATATTTAAGGTGCTACAGCTGCTGATGAGACTCCTGAAAGGTCATCTCTCGGACACGGGCCGCCAGGGGCAGTGGATGATAAGGCAGCGTCCCTCCAGAACCCCGTCAGGTCAGCGGGGCTCCTGGACACCCTTCTGGCTCCCAGCCCTGCCTGGGGTGCCACATTCCAGGAGAGCCCCATTCCTGAGGATGCAAGGACCGGAGCCCCAGAGGAGCTGGGGGCACGTGGGGAGGCCGGGGAGGCCAGGGAGGCTGGGAGGGGAATGAGAGGGCAGGAGGCACCCGGTGGTACTGGCCGCACTTGGAGGAAGAAGAGTCTAGAAGCCACTGGATTCTCGAAAAGGCCTAGTGCTTACAGAAGAACTATTTGGGATTTTTCCCTTTTTCGTTTGTTTCTCCTTTAAATCTTTCATTGAAAAATAATCTTCTAGGGAACCCATGAGTGAAATATATCGCGTGCCCTTTTCTATAGATCAGTAGGAAGTTGCCTCAAAGAGGCAAAACTGAAATTCACTCATTTTAAACCTCTATTCTCTTCACAAAGGACAGGCAAGTACCACAGCCTAAAATCGTGAGCACTGGCTAACTCTTAACTGTGTGGTGACACGTGGTAATGGGCAGTTAACACCTCGCCTGGATCCTGCTGATACCTGGTGATGGAAGTTATCTGGGGCCTGAGCCTGAGCAGGACAGGCTTACTGGCCAAGCACTGGCACCAGAAGCAACTGCGTGAGGCCACTCGCCTTTGTGCAATTCACACGTGTCACCACCACGGCCAGCCACACCAGACATCCAGGCAAGGACATCTCTGAAGGTCACCTCATTAGTCAAAAGGCCACGGGAGCTTCCGGAGGGAGCAGGCATGGAGGACGCAGGGAATTCCTGGGAGGACCGTGGGCAGTAGCTATGTATCTGCAGGTAAAACCTTTTTCAGTTCAGAAGCAAGCTAGAGGCAGGGGAGAATCATTTGAAATAGCTCAGTCATTGCGAAGGGAAAAGTGGGCCAAACCACAGGGCACAGAAGCGGAACCCCAGCGCATGTGCACAATTCCCCAAGTTAAGGATCTCTAGCACAGAAAGGTAGGCACGTTCCACTTCTAGAAGTTTAAATTCACGTGACACGATTTTTCACACGTGAAAGGAAATCACGGGCCATGGTCCCTGAGACAACCTCTTTCCAGTTATGAGCACAGCGTCCATAGGAGGCTTATGGGAAGGGGAGGCAGATACATCGCTCCCCTCCCTGAAAAATGCCAGAAGCAGAGGGGAACCCATTCCACGTCAACCAAGGAACAAGTCATGGGAGACCAATTTGCACTTCCCTGATAGAATTTCAAGAACCGCCAATGCTGAGTGCAATACACATCTTCTAGTAAAAGTTTAACAAAGCATTTGACAATAAGATCTATTAGACTGCAGAACAGACTTCCAAAAGAAGTTGTGGGAGTGATCTCTCTAGGGACCATTCAAATAAAACAAGACAAGCCATTCAAGGAAGCATATTGCGGAGGACAATTTTTTTTTCCAGGTTCCTTGATTTAACTGGATCACTTAACATTTTGGGAGTGAAAATATGATAAGCAGCATTGAAACCAGTCCTCTTTCCCCAGGAAAGCATCATCAGAAACATGGGTTTGTTGAAGCAGTCTCCGGTTTTTATCCCTTGCTTAGACATAGGAAAAGTGAGCTCTTCTCAGATGACCCACTTCCCTGAGACAATAAGAGCCAGAGGCCGCCAGCCACGCCCAAGAAAGCAGAGGAAGGCACTCGCCAAGGCCGGTGGAGGCCACAGGCTTCTCCACCAGCAACCAAGGGATCCGTCCATGGAATCGCACACACCGTGACTTCCACCTGCTGCTCCGCCACCAGCCCAGCAAGAATGTTAGCATCCCCGATGCTCTCTCCAGAGAAATAACAGGCACACAACAGGCACACAACAGGAACACAACGTGGCCTGAAGCCCCTTAAGCCCCTCTGTGTCCAAATGATAAAATATATAACCGGACATCATTTTCTATCATTCTTTCCTTTAACCAGCCGCACAAATATTTATAAGCGAGAAAACTCCAGAACCATGTTTGTCTAGGATATAAATACTAATTGCTTCCCTAGTCGCACTACACTACTTTTGAGGAGGAAAAAATGATTTTTTTTTAAACCTTGCTACAAAATATATGCAGAATTTGTTTTCCAATGAACGCCTAATAAGGCTACCTCTTAAGTCGAGATATGTAAAAAATTGCCCTTTTCACAGCTGATAAAATACAAATTAATCCTTCGAGGATTTAATATGTGCCTATTTATTACTTTCAAATCTGAACGTACCGCGGCAATTAATATGGCTTCCATTAGCCTGTGAGGAAATCAGTAACTTTGCCTTTGAAACTAGAAATAAATGCAAAGTTGACCCTGTTTTAAATGCCTCCTACCTGTGTGTGTGCACGAGCCTGTGTTTGCTTTCAAATGTGCTACTAGAGGTGTGATTTCATGCCCTTCAGAAGATCACAATTGCCACAGCGCCTCTGTAGTTACAGCATTGCTTCCAGAATCAATTTGAGTTCCAAAAGCTTTAAATTGCAGTGTCTTCAGGGTATGAAATAGTGTTGTTTGTATGCAACTGCAAGTTCAGTTTATTATGAGAAATGAAAACATTTTAAAAATTAAAGAAACATTTTTCTTTGTGTTCACAGTTCATTGTGTTAGTTTAACCCCCACACTTAACCTCTACAGTTCATTTTATAAACACTCCTTTCGTTTGTTTTTGCATGCATGCAGACTTAACCCTTGGTTACCCAGCTCTTTTTTTGAGTACCAGTAAATGAAGGTTTTTGAAAGCAAATGTACCTTTCTCCCATTGCCTGGATGTGTGTAGTTGGTGGGCTGCAGAACTATGTAATTACATTTGCAGAAATTTGAGTATTTCTTACTTCTTAACCCACCTTTCTTAGAAAGCCACTCAGGTCTGTTTTAACCTTCATTTATTTAGTATACGTGTTTTAGTTTTCTAAATTGGATTCAAAGCATCTGAGGCTGTAACAACTTACAATCTAAGCCAGACTGAAGTTGAAATCTATGTCGTAATTTCATCCAATCACATTTCTCTTTGTTGATACCGAGCATTTTCCAAAATGAGCTCCACATTTTTTTTTTCATCTTGGACTCAAAATTTTCATCTACAACTAACAGGGTCATTTCATTTTCTTCTTCAAAAATAAACCCTTCTAATTAACACAGTGCTTCTTCTTTAAGTGCCTGGTAATCGGGCAGGTTTGACTTACATTTTTTAAGACTAGGATGCCTGCTTGATATTCTGCTTTTGTGTATTCATCAGCAAAAGTCTATAGAATTTCCTGTAATGGTCTCGGTTTATTTACAGTTTCGCAGCCGTATTTGTTTAGGCTAAAAGAACGCCTCTGCGGAGTTAAGGCGAGCAGCCCTCTTTGCTCTGAGAATTATGTCACCTCTTCTGTCCCATTTCAGCCCATGGAGCTCTTTTGACAGACAGCATGAACAAATCTGCATAAGGAAAAGTAAGTGACAGCTGGGGTCAGACTCTCTCTGTTTAATGACACTGCCAGTTACACATTTTGAATTGTTTAAATATGGGTCTACCGCTTCCACAATCATCATTTCACTGGTTCCACTTTTCATACCCAACAGCCAGGAAACTGACACGTAATTACACACTTGCTGATGGTATCGCCGGTGCCGATAATTAAAACTGCCACCCGAGGATTGCGATTGCTGGTCTACAGCTGGGATGTTGTCAGGAGGCAACGACTCCAGCAGCTTTTAACGCCGTCTCCTTACAGGTGGACCTCTGGTCCCGGCTCTGGAGGAACCTGCCGGCCTCCGCACATCATTTGCAACGTCTCACACAAATGAAGAAAATCTATTAACAATCCAATAAGTGGAATAGAAACGTGATGACCCACGGGTTAAACTGTCTGCGTGGACTCAGGAGTTGGATCTATTAGGTATTGTTCTTTTTCCCCCGCCTTGTTGCTGTATTTACCGAAAAGATCACCGAACGGTCTCCCATCTCCGAGTACAGCGTCAGGTTTTCACCTGTGAGGTTGGAGAGGCTGCGACGACGGTATAGCTTGGCTAACTGCTTGAATCCACAGCTGGATCTGAATAAAGAGATAGGGGAGACGCTATGAAAAAAAACTTTAAGCCCTTACAAGTTATTAACTACCAGTAGGTGTGATTTCTCAGGAAGAAATGAGATTGAAACAGAAAGAGGCTGAGGGTGGGGCCATTCGAGCCCCCAGGGGTTAAGTGTAATCCCCACACTTCTGCCCAAGATGGCAAAGCATCTGGTGACGTCTGACATCCACGTTCCTCCGCCATCCGTGCAAGGACACGCAGACGGGCAGAAGTGTGAAGAGCTGCTAAAATAATCTAAATAGGGCAGGCAGGCAATGCAAAAAAGACAGGAGCCACCATGAGTAGACACGAGCTGTGGGTGTATGAATGCTAAAGACTAAAATATTAGAAAAAAGTAACGAGAAAAGGTAAAGCTGCCAGAGACAAGTGATAACCCAAATTGTAATAGGCCTCGACAGCAGGGCAGAGGTGGCTTTGCCTGCGATGAACTATATTTATTCAATTCAAAAATGAGCCCTGTAGTCATTGTATGAGCCCAAACCTTACCATCACATGGGTGGATGTGTCTTTCATGGACGGCCTGCCTTTCACAGTAACCTCCCAGCATGTCTGCCCTGGGAAAATGAAGACGAGAGGAAGAGTCACACAGCAGAATTAAACCTACGTGTGCAGAAAGAGGGACTCTCCTCACACCCTCCGCTAGGCTGGCCTGCCACACTGCTCTGCTGGACTGAGGGGTCTCAAGGACTTAGGACATTCACACGAACACCAGAAAGTCTCAGGCCACCCAGGACAAGTTGGTCAGCTGCCCACACCCCTATGTAGTGTTAAAGAGAAAGTTGGATTGATTTTTTTTTTTTTTTTTTTTACCCTTTTAAACCCTACTGCAGAATCACCGAGTTACATATTTGGGGCTAATCGAGCTGCAGCTGGACACCTTTTTCCCAGAAACAGCCACATGCTGGGCGGGGCTGAGCACCAGGCATACTGTAAAAGCCCCCATTTTAATCTACTGTCATGTAAAATATCTTCACATTAATGCCACAAGGATAAATTATGTAATGGAAAACAAAACTGCATGAACTTTTAAGAGGAAGCACAAGTTTTCAGAGGGTGTTTGCTCTTTGGGCTGGATGGACAGGCAGGGTTCAGCTCACACCTGGCGTGAAATTCTGGTTGCATGTGAGCGATGCGACCCAGTCTACCTTCCCATCCCCCACCCCCACCCCAGGCCACAGAGAACGACGAGCCCAGGAACGCCTCACAACTTCTCCCCTAAGATCCAACCCTCCTTCCCGGGTCTTCCCCTCCAGAGTCCGAAGTCTGCCAGGGATTGTGCTGAAGGGCAGCCAGCGTGCCTGGTGGGGAGAGCCTCGGCTCTTCCCTGCTCGGTGGTCACCAGCGGGCCTGGCGGTTGTTATCTATAAATGGTGATAACATTGGCTTTCGCAAAGCCTGCCTTGAGGGTTGACGTGATCTAGCAAATGTGAAGTTCTCCCACTATCAGGTGATCTGCTGACAGTTGTGTGGTTCAAGAGGAAAAGTGATGAAACTGTTTCATGTTTCATACACACCACTTCACAAATGTGCACTTTGTATTGATTATCATGGACTCAGAAGTCTCCTTAAGTCCTTACTAGCTGGTGTTTTCTTAAGGTACGGTTGCTAGAAGAACCCCACGGGTCAGTTCTCAGCTAACATTCAGGAAACAGTGCCACACACCTCGCCTAGGACATTTTCAAAATATTTGTGTGTCATTTACATGTATCACGTGGACATTTATTGCTACGATTACGCTGTGCTTTTTCTCCAAGACCCAAAATGTAACAATGGCCCAGAAGATCAAATTTTTAAATAATTTTAATAATTAATAATTATGTGTTAATATTTACTAAATATAAAGTCAATTTATTATATTTTTAAAATAAAGAGTAGTTTTAATATTTATCACGGTTTAAACTTTGAATAAGAAAGTAATAACCTAACTATTCCAGCAGAGTGACATTTAATGATGACCAGTCCAACACGAGCACGCGTTGTAAAAAGGCAATCTGCAACAGATGATTTCTATCAAGCATCCAAAACAGTCAAGAGCGACGAGGAAGTAAGAGGAGGATTATCTGAACATTGACTTTTACTGACCTGCCAGTCCGCACATCGCTACATCCAATGTCTTTGATAAAACGATCGCGGTGAGTGGCACGAAGGCATCAGAGGGAGAAAAGAGACCAGACCTGCAGAAACAGCATTCGGGATCAGAGGTGTCCTTGCAGAAGTTGGTCAAGTCACACTTACTGAGAAACGTGTCAATCTGGCCACTAGTTAGGTATCATGGTCGGGAAATGAGAAGGAGCAATAGGTGAAATTCCTCGGTGACGTCACTCTGAGACGCCACTGATATGAACGGCCGTTACCCTCGCCTGTGTGCTCGCGCAGGTGTCCTGCTGCACGGCGGGGTAAAGCCCGCTCATATGCAGAGCTCAAGCCAACTCTGCATCCACGTGAGAGACGCGCAGGACAGCACGCTGCCCTGGAACATGCCACGGACGACTCCGAGTCAGCAGGGACATCTTGAGAACTCACGCCGCAGGAGAAGAGATTTTACATTTACTCAGTAATTACCTGGTGAGCAGTGATGGAGACCAGAGGAGGAGTGCGGAAGCCCGCTCTGCTGGGGCAAACGAAAGGGCGCATCTGAAGCCCGATTTATACACACTGCTCACTCCTGGGAAACTGGGGGCCTCTGGTCTTGATTGCAGCTTGAAGAAAATAATAAAAAATCGTAAATATGATCAAGTCACAGAAGCAAACTATGTGTGTTACGCAAAGAAATGGACAGGAGGGTTCTGTTTGCCCGCACTGTGGGACAGTAAGTTCTTCATGTGAGTTGTTGAAATGAAAGATGAAATAAAAAAACTTTTCTTTGTGACACTAAAATGCCATTAAAAACCACTGTCTGCTTTTAAAAGGTTTACTGAAATGAACTCACGGAGGGATAGACTCAGTATTTTGAATAGCTCAAGCCTATCACTTTAGGACTAAAATTCCATGTTAATACTGAAAAAAAAAAAAAAGATTAAAATTTCTCAATAAGACCAAACTGTAGGATAAACAGCTTCTTTGTCAGAAGGTTGAGTCTTTCCAAACACTTGATGTTTTTCTACTCTATGAGCAAAAGAAATTAATGACATACGTTCGGGGGTATGTTTTAAAACCACATGTAAATATAGAAACAGCATGACAAAATACTTTTCAGATCCAAAAGCAACCAAATATTGGGTCTCGCCACTGTTTCCCCCAAGCTGGAGCATTCAGTTCTCTACAGGAACACCTCGGAGGCATTGTGGGTTTGGTTCCAGACCAGCACAAGAAAGCAAACATTGCAGTAAAGCGAGTCACACAAATTATCTGGCTTCCCACTGCTGTACTGTAGTCTATTAAGAGTGCAACAGCCCTATGTCTAAACAAACAACGGACATACTTTCATTTTAAAATAATGCTGTTGGAAAAATGGCACCAGTGGCCTTGCTCAAGGCAGGGCTGCTACAACCTTCAATTTGTAGAAAACACAATATCTGCAAAGTGCAAAACAGTGAAGCACAATAAAATGAGGGGTGGCTGTGCTTGTGAGTGACAGAGGCTCAGGGACCCAGCATCTAGGGAGCCCAGGAGTCCTCGGTGAGAAAAGCGTCACCTTTCTCCAACTGTCGGGTCCTCGCTCCACCTGCCAATCAGACCTGTGATCAAGGTCATGAAAGCTCTTGACATCACCGGTCCCTATTCCAAGCAGAGGCACTAACACAACCTAACCCTAACCAGGAGCAATGCACAACCCATTCCCAACAACCACAGTTGCAGGTTAGGATTTTCTAATTCAGAATGTAAAAGCCTGAGAAAAGACACTGTCTTGAAGGCTGACCTACCAAAGGCTTAACTCTCTTTCTTGCATATTAGGTATCCTGGTTAACGCCACCACCCTCACCAACGTGCACAGAGCAGGTGTCCTTGCTAAAAGAAAGCATCATGTTTTATAAGTTAAATTGGGATCCATTATTTTCTTGAACCAATATTCCAGCTTCTTTGCTCTATGCATAGAATTGGGACGATTCTGTGCACTGGAAATCTGGGCCTTTCTGAGCCTTAAACAATCAAACAGCAAAGACGGGCCCCAGTGCCCGCATTTAAGTCACTCTGAGATGCAGCTGAGCAAAAACTACACATGTGACTGTGCATTTGTGAATTTTATGGGCCTTTCCTTTTTGAATCTGGCAGTCAAAGTAGCCATCCTGCCAAACCGAAGCTCTGCAGGGAAAAAGAGATGCTTGTGCGTAAGCGCAGAGTTGGAATAAAGCATTAATATCTGGGTGTGATGCTCTGTGGACCCGCTCTCTATTTCACCACGTTGAGCTCTCCCAGCTCCGGGGTCCCATCGAGCAGCAGGCGTTCTGGCCTCTGAGATGCACAGCGCCCCAAGGCAGCCACCCTCTGCCTGCCCAGGGATGGCTTTGGGATGGATCAGCCCCAGACAGAGACCTGGTGTGCAAACAATTAAGAACAACAAACAAAGAGCAACAAACAGGCCATCCCATGTAGGAAAGCAGGAGCTGAGAAAAGGGGAAGACGTGAGGCCTTTACACCCCCAACCACCCTGGGATCAAGGTACGATTTCAGGGCATTCCCTCCTGCCAGGGTGTGGGGAGGGAGGAGCAAAGGGTCTAAAAGTGGACCACCAGCCCTGAGCTGTTAGAGGCTTTGTTTTTCTAAGATTGTGAGTGGGGGGTCCCTGGCCGGGGGGAGGTGGGCCCAGCTGGTGTGGCACCTGCCCCGGGCCCTCTAGGGGACCCCCCCTGTCGGCATTACCACTTCTTCCCACGCTATCCTGGTGCCCCCCAACCTTCCAGCGGGTGGGGGGTTACACAGCGGCAGGGACAGGAGAGCCAGAGGATGGAAAGGAGGAAGCCTTGGAGCCCAAATGCACACCTATTCCCAGCAAGGGACTCAGGCAGCAAGACAGTCAGGCCCCAGGCCACAGACCTGGTGTTGGGCCAAGGGCTCAGGCCAAGCCAGAGAGGGGCATTGGGGCAGGGGCGGCTGAAGGCCTGGAGGGGGAGCCGGCTGTGTGCCTCCAGGGACCCCACCGCCCGGGGCCTGCCGTGCCGCCCAGCTCGGGGTCACTGGACAGTCCCTTGTCCCCCTGGGCCCCCGGGACCCGCTTACCCTCTCCAGGTGCCCTGTGCAGGCCAGCCTGGCCACAAGCAGAAGCCCCTTTAGAATTCCCCCAGCAGACCTCTCCCCAGACGGCACTTCGAGCAGCATTTCCACACTGGCCAAAAGAGCTTCCATAAGAAGTCAGGCTGTGCTCTCCAGAACCAGAGGTTCCAGAGCGGCAGGGATGCTTCCTCAGAAGGAGTTGATTTCAATTATATTTAACACGGTGACTGCAGCGGCCACTGCATCCCACACGACGGGGAAAAGACCATCCACCCCATTGACCAATGGGAGATGCGAGTCAGAGCGGACGGAGGGTGGTGCTTCAGAGGGCCTGTCTCTCAGGGCCGGGGTTTCTTCACTTGACTCGCCTTTTCCTTCCCCTCAAATGAACTCCGTAAAGATCCTCTTTAAAAGTGCACAGTGCATACACAGTCCCAGCCGGCCTGAGAACACTGGTAGCTCCGCCACCACCACGAATGACACACCTCACGCTTGCAAACAGCTCAGGGTGACGTGCCCTGTGTCCTACAGCCGGCCGGCCTCTCTCCACCATCACCCCTATTTTGCTGAAGGAGAGAATGAGCCACGGGGGCAAAGGTAGGTAGCTCTCAGGAGGAGTTCAGAAGAGCAAGGACTCTGGAGAACAAACTGAGGCTCCCCTGTCTGAGACCTGGACTTTCTCCCGAAGCAACCTTGACTCCATCTGAGTAGCTTCCTGAGCTTCCTAGGGCAGGAGATGAAGGGACAGAGAGATACAGAGACCTGTGTTTGGGAGGGTTCTATACTCTATGAAATAATAGCTCCTCGTGGTCCAAGCAACTTAGCAGCTGTTCAGAGTAAATGGGGCGGGAAGGGGTGCTGAGTTCTTGAGAAAGAAACTCCACTTGGACCAGTTGGCTCCGAAGTGGCTGGTCGGCCTGCCTCACCCAGAGTGAAACAGAGATCAGCACTAGAGCAGTCAACACTTTTCCTTCCATCACATGAACAGACAGACCCGCCCTCCACAAATACCGGGGCCCCTGCAGGTTCGGGCTTGGGCTGGAGAGGAAGTTCTCATCTATAGACTCTGTGTGTGCGCCTGCCTTCTGTGCCACCCCCCACTGCCCCACCCTGACCCACTGGGAGCGAGCTGCCCAACCCCCACCCTCCCAATCTCAGGGCCTGGGAATCAAGCCAGGTTGGGCGTGGACTCGGGGACATGCATCCTTGTCCCAGACCATCAAGGCAAAGCATGATTTCTGTACTTTGTGCTTTTTGTGATTTTTTTGTCTTCTATTCCCTCCAACTTTTTATTCTGAAAAATTTCAAATGTAAAGAAAAATTGAGAGACTACTACAATAAACATCCATACACACACCCAGACTCACCAGCTTTTAACGGTTTGTCACATTTGTTAAATCATTGGCAGGTAGTCACCCCGTCCCTAAAAACTCCAACGGAGTCATCTGTGAATAAGGAGGCTTTTAAAAAACAAGTATGGCTTTGATTTATACACATGCTGTGGAGCTGAAAGTGGGGCTCTATGCAGTGGGGTGGTCAGTGGGCCCCGACTTGTGCTGGTCAGTGCCAAGGCCAGCCCGAGGCCCTGCCCACCCTGCCGAGCTCACCCTTGCTCTGGCCTGGACCTGCATCTGGCCCCAGGACTCAGGCTCCCAAAGGATTATAACACGAGGACAGAGTGTCCACGAGATTCTGTACTTTGAGCGCCTTGTAACAACTTTAGCACCAGATAAACCACAAGGGCAAGGAGATGAGACTCCAACCACAAGGAGTGAGTATTTCTCTCGCGTTCTCTGCACCATGATTAACATCTGTAAGAACAACAAAACATGGACTTGGAGATGTTCCGTGAACAGCGGTGTGTGCCAAGAAGGAAATGGGAGGACTCTGAACAGCTGGCTGTGAAGGATGCTTAGGCTTGAGGAAAGAGAAAAGGCAGTATTCCCAGATTCAGTGTCGCTTGTTTCACACACTGACCAGGCAGCAGAAGTTGGTGGGTCTGCTCCTCACATTCTTCTCCGCAAAAGGAAAAACAAGTAACGGTTAGAAAAAACAAGTAAAGGTCCCTTTTATAAAGACCACTCACAGTCCCAAACATCTGAAGTTTCCCCTCTCAGTCCTCTCCTGCTGGCCTATGGCCCCACTGGGACCCCAACCGATTGTCAAGGAGGGAAAACTGTGTCCTGAGGTCTTGGGCCTTGCTCCTCTCTCCCCGACCCACCTCCTGACCCCTCCACAGCCTCAGCCCATGGAAAGCTGCCTGGGGAAAAGTTCTGGAGCTCATTCATACTATGGTGTAAATAGCTTACATTTTCCCAAATGCATTTACATTTTAAGTGTAGCAAAGTTTTAAGCTAAAGAAGTATGTCCCTAAAAATCATGGAAAGAGTCGAACTTTCCTTCATTTCACCTATAATCAGCCCAAATGCTCCCAAATATTCTCTGAAGAAGTGATACACGGAAGAGACACAGGGGTGGCCAGAATGATCCCGGTGGAGAGAGCAGAAGGAAAAAGACAGTGGACAGGGCCTCCTGCTCTGCCCCAGGGTCCCCTCGGAAAGCCTCGCTTGCCCAGCCGTCTTCCTGCTGGCGGCCCGGAGACCTTCGATCCTGCAGACCTGCTCTGACATGGTGAGTCCCTGCAGCTGAAAGATGCCATTTCAAATGCAAAAAGGCAGTCACTTCTGCAATATTGATTGCCAGCTGCCAGCGCCCGCTTCCCTCGGCCAAACACTGAATGACTCCAGTCATGGGCGGTCACAGCCCAGTGGGCAAAGGTGACAGGGCATCTGGCTGCACACAGATGCCTGCCTGGACGGCAGCAAGTGCTCGGCGCCCACAAGGAGCAGGGTGATTGCGGCCATGTCACAGCGTGGCTGACACTGCCACCTCCCTCCCGCAGTCTCCGGAGCGGAGCTCCCTGTGGACCCCTCCCCAGGATCCGCTCCCATCCTGGGCTGGACAAAGCAGAGCTCGCCCTGGGCGCTCAGGCAGAAGCTGGAGCAACGGCACAAAAGCAAGATGAGGGGACCTCCACCGCCCCACCTGGCGTGGGCTCGGGGAAGACAAGGCAAACTGCTCCTGCAGCCCATCTACCAAGCTGCTCTGAAAGGAAGGCCAGCCCAGGGCTGCAGGGCACTGGGTCTGTGCGACGGTTCACAGGGCCAGCTCTCACAGCTCCTCAGGGCCAGCAGCAGATGCTCCGGCCATCGAGGTACTGACGGGGATGGTCTCCCTCCTTCCTGAACCCCTCTGGGTCCTGCCACTCACAATCAGGCCCAAAAATTCCCCAGAGAAGCCGGGTTCAGCACAGCCCAGCCTACCCCCACCTGCAGTGACTCTTGGCCCATCTCCTTGGCTCTTACCTGCCCAGGCACACCCTGCTTATTCAAGGCCCAGCAACAGAATATACCTTGGCTGCCGTAAATAAAGTGAGAGACTGAATGTACAGACAATGGAGAGAGGACAGATGACAGTGGAACGCTGACCCATGCCCCCAGCAGTGACCAGCCCAGGAAGCCGAACCACAGCCTCTGCCATAATCAGCCCAGGAGAGTTGGGACAGGTCAGTAACCGCCAGCCTCCCGCACCTTTGCTCCCACTTCCAATGCAGGGCCAACCAGAGAAAGTCAAATACGCTCCCCAAACACATCACATAGGATGCCCAGCTTCCAGGGAGCTGGGCCAACAGCCTCCAATCAGGGCACACCTGGAGCCCCCCCACCTTTCTCCATCGTAAAGCTCTCTCGCTCCTCCGCCTCCTTTGAGTCTGTGCCAAACACAAGTGATGGTGGCTGAGCCCCTTCTAGAGCCACCGCTGAACAAACAGCCTCTATGTATTCTTGTTTGTGTGGTCTTCATTTACTTCCAAAAAGGACATGCAAAGACTTCAAATAATTCACTTTAACTACTCTCTACCTTAAAAGGATGAGAGGACAAACCGCCAACTCCGAGAAAATATTTGCAAGTTACGTATCTGATAAAGTCTTTACATCTAGAATACACAAAGAACTCTCAAAACTCAACCGTTAAGAAAACAACTCAATAAAAAATAGACCAAAAACTTGAACAGACACTTCATGAAAGAAGATATAAAAATGACAATAAACACATGAACAGATATTCAACATCATTAGCCGTCAGGGAAACACAAATTAAAACTACCATACAGCTATTAGAGTGGCCAACAAAAAAAAACAACAGTTAACACCATGTGCGGACGGGAATGTGGATGGGCTGGAAGTCTGATACACTGCTGGTGGGGATGCAAAATGGCAGGCACTTTGGAGAAAAAGTTCATGGTTTTTGATGAACTTAAACATGCACTTACCATATGACCCAGCAGCCCCAATCCTAGGTTTTTCCCAAGAAAAATGAAAATTATCTATATTTTGTTCACACAAAATATCTGTCCCCAGATTGCTTAGAACAATTTATAATTGGCCAAACTGGAAACAACCGAACTGGAAAACAAGCTGTGATCCATCCATATAATAAAAAAACAACAGCAACGAAAACAGCCACTGATAAATGCAGCAGCCGTGGAGGCATCTGAAACGCCGGTGAAGAAGCCAGACCCAAAGGCTGTATCCTGTAAGATCCCGTTTATACGGCCTTCTGCAAGAGGCAGAGCTATGGGGCCAGAGAACAGAGCAGTGGCTGCCAGAGGACGGGATAGAAGAAGCGGTTTACTACAAAGATGCAGTATGAGGAATTTGGGGGGTGATGGAACAAATCTGAGTCTTAATCGCGGTGGTCACGTGAGTCCAGACATTTGTCAAAAGTCAGGACTGTCCACCACAAGAAAGAGTTTTGTAAGTTTAAAAGGGAATAAACGACATTTTTAAAAATTGTCTCTATCAGCAGAGCTTTCAGGACGCTGTCTTCCAGCAAGGTTTTGAAGGGCAGTCACAGAGCTCTGTAGTCACACGTTGCATGTTTTATGCTAAAACGCCATTAGTAAGTCAGTCAAATGCTAATTGCAAAATGGAAACAAACAATAAGCACATCCGCTTCCCATCAGCATCCTAATCCCATCTTTACTGCCTCCAGCACATTTTAAAGCCTATTGATCTACTTATATTTAAAACAGGCATTGTTTTCTGCTGGCAGAGGTAATACACACACTATATAAATATTAAAAGAGGAGATACAAATAATACCAATTGTGCCATTACTAACTAACCTAACACGGTTTCTTTTCAAAACCCCCTTTTTCTTGAATGAAGTCATTATAGTATTACCATTAATGAAACACTGACGACCACTTATCACAAATAGAAGGTATTGGTAAAATTAACAAGATTTAAATAAAACAGGTTAACAATATTTTAATACATTAAATTTTTAAATGAAATACAGGTCGTGATAACCCTAAATAATTCCCCGAGAACACACACTGGAAAGTAAGCTCCTCAGTGAAAAGCATGGGCTTCTCCATCATCAGCCACAAGCGATAGGCCGTTTGGCTTCCGGTCGGTTCTCAAAGTGGAGGGTTCCGCAGCACCCCCAGGAGGACTTGAGAAAGTAGATGCGGGCTGGTGCCACCCCTGCCAGTGTTTCTGATCTTGCAGGCCTGGGGCGAGGTTTCAGAAGCTGCACGGTTAATAAATCTCAGGCGTGGCGGCGGCTGCTGGTCTGGGGACCCCACTTTGAGAATCGCTGCTTTAAGACGGATTTCTGTCTTCTAGACGATTCCAGCTTTCAGACTGAATATAAGTAAGTACCAAGAAAACCAATTCCCATTTTTACATTCTCAGAAATATTTAACCATCTCACATTGGCCAGGTTGGACACCGAGAATGAATTCTTAACCCAAATGATGTAAGGAACTTTGGGTTTAAGGCGACCTCCAGCGTCTGCTCTTCTGAATAAATGACTGGCCACGTCCTGGAGGTGATGAGAGTTTGTTCTCTGTCCACTCACCACTCCCGTTGAGGTGGGGAAAACAGTCGTGAATACCTTTTAGCAAGTCTTTCAAGTGTGTCTTCATCATGTTGAAAATATTTGTAGTGGATTCTTCAGATGGGTTCCCTGCCAGGTCATCTAAACCAGGAAAAGACTCAGCCGCTGGCCGCAGTCACCACCTTCTTCCGCCCTGCATGTGGAATACTGCTTCTCGGAAGGAGTGCGCGGTGTTCAAATGAGCTACTGTGTCTGCAAGTTATGCTAATTTGCAGAGCTGGCCATAATCAGGCACACAATCTTACAGTTTGGAGATTTCATCCAGAAAGCTCTTGAAACACAAATGGAGTGAGGACTCTTGCAAGCAAAGGCCAAGAAGCATCAGTATTAAGAGGAGCCGTCTGTACAGTGCTGGCTCATCAGCGGCCTCCTCTTACCATGACTGATGGTTCAATGGCTTGCTGCACTCTCCTCTCCAGGCCCTGTTCCTGTAGGGGGTTTCGCTGCGGGCTTCAGGAAGGAAGTGTCACACCCAGAGCATCCGTTCTGCATCCATGCATCAGGGAGAGGACTGAGACCTGCATGTGGCATCTCAAGGGAAACTCCCTACTGGAGCCTCATCCCAAGTGAAAATCACCAAAACACCATTGGTGAAATATCCTCATTACACATTTTTTTTCTAAATTCATTGCAATACATAAGACTATTAAGATATCGTTTGAGTTCTTCACCTGCTAAAATCTATTTCACACCATCAGTGGTGAGCATCAAGTCCACATAGAATTGCATTAAAATACACATGCTTGCTGAATACGTTGAAGAAAAACACTCAGGAGCAGCCAGGTCACAGACAGAGACAAAGATGACCCCCAGGAGAAGAAAACCTAATGAAGCCACTGCAATCTTATTAGAAAGATTCCACTAAGCCAAGAGTCCACAAATATGTTCATTTCCACAGTCACCCGTAGAGGATTTGGTCCCTGCATTCCTTTGCACACTCTGAGTAATAAGTGATGGATGGATGGGTAGAAGGAAGGAAGGAAGGGAGGAAGGATTGGTGGATGGGTGGATGATGAGTGCATAGAAGGAAGGAAGGAAGGGAGGAAGGATTGGTGGATGGGTGGATGATGAGTGCATAGAAGGAAGGAAGGAAGGGAGGAAGGATTGGTGGATGGGTGGGTGATGAGTGCATAGAAGGAAGGAAGGAAGGAAAGGAGGAAGGAGGGGATGAAGGAGGGGGGTAGGGAGGGAAGAAGATGAAGCAGAATCATCTTTACACCTGGAAGCAGATAAGCCTCTCCTGTTTGATCGTTGTATAACCTTGGTCAAGTCATTTCTCCTCTCTGAGCTTCAATTTCCCCAATTTTAACAAAAAAATACAATAATTACTGCCCTGGTGACCCTCTAAGGTTATTGTGAGAGCCATATTAAGTAATAAAGAGGAAAGGGTTATTAAGATATGCATTTATCCAGTGGCTTATTTTCCTTTCTTATTTTGTTTTATTTAAACTTTGGCTGCTGTGAACTGGGCTTTGTCCAACGATCACAAACGATTCACTGGCACACTTAATCCAAGACACTGGGCAACATGACAATTTAGAGAAAAAAAATCAGCTAAGGTGACAACAACAGCTGTCGTTTCACGAGGACATCCTAGGTGCCATGCTCTGTTCAAAGTGCTTCACTAATATTGACCCATTTAGTCCACAGACAACCCTTGAGGTCGGTATTATTATTGCACCCATTTTCCATGAAGGACTAAGACACAACAGTATTAAGCAACTTGCCCGCATTCACGCAGTCAGTAAGCATAGAGCCGAGGGTGCAAACCCAGCGACCTGGCCATTATGAGCACATAAGCACCACAAGCTCATATCTGGAGTCACACAGAACAGGGGTGGAGGACCAGGTCTGCAGCACACAAGCTGCACACCCTCATTTAGACTAGAACCTCCTTGCTCCTCTGTAAAATGGGCATAAGAATATTATCTATTTTACACAATTTTATGGATTAAATGAGATATACATGTAACCCGATTAGCATTTCACCTGGCCCATAAGAATTTAAAAATGTTTGAATTCTGTTTTCATATGTATAACAGCCCACTCTGAGTCCCCTAAAATACAGAGCACAAGCAAACTTAGGTATGTGAACACACACCCAGTTCATCTGTTGCTGAACAGAATGTTGGGAGCTGTTAGAACTCTGTGTGTGCACGCGTGTGTGCATGTATACATGGGTGTGCACTGTGTGCTGTGTGAGTGTGTGCACGTGTGGGTGTGCATGCATGTGCACGTGTGTGAGTGTGTGCTTGTGCGTGTATGTGTGAGATTTTCTCCAGCTGAGCTGCTATCATTATCAATCAAGAAGAAACGTTGAAACCAAAACAAAAATGCTAATACACTTCTGCAACTGTGTCAGGAATTTAAATAAAATGTATTTCCCATTCAGAGAAGAGTTTAAAATGCCTGAAAGCTCTCCAACGGAGGACCGAGGGAGGCGTTTTCTGAATCCTTATCCCACTGCTGCTTTGTTAAACTCCTCCGAACAGTCCTTGGGTGATTTTATTGGAGACTAAATCGTCACAAATGAGCGGAACTGTGTTTTCTTCCCCATCTCCTCAAGGAGGTCTGGTGACTCGCCTATGGAGTCTCCAGCAGAGGGGGTCACCAATGAGACCACGGAGCAGCCTCCAAAACCCAGATGAAGGTCTGGATAATCCCCTCGCAGTTCAGGCCAGTCTTCCCTCCAGATGGTCAGGTGGGGGTGGGTAATTCAACTGCAGTCCCAGCTTTTCAAACTGTGTTCTCTTCCGTATTGGTTTCCCACGGCTGCTGTAATAAATTACACGCGCCTAATGGCCTAAAACGACACAAGTTATTATTTTACGGTTCTATACGCTGGAAGACTCACACGGTCTTGCTGAGCTACAATCAAGATGTCTGCAGGGCTGCGCCCCTTCTGGAGGCTCTGGAAGGAAACCACTTCCTTGCCTTCTCCAGGTTCTAGAAGCCGCCTGCATTACTTGGCTCACAGCCCCTCCTCCGTCTTCAGGGCTGGCCGCAGTGGATGCAGCCCCTCTCATGCCACATCACTCTGACTATCTCGTCTGCCTCCCACTTCCACTTTTAAAGACCCTGTGACTATTTGGGTACACCTGGATAATCCAAGATAATCTCCTTATTTTAAGTTCAGCTGACTAGCAACCTTAATTCCATCTGCAACTTTAACTCCCCTTCACCACATGACATAGCATATTCCCGGGTTCCATCTTTGGGGGCCATTACACTGCCTCCTAGAATGTACCCGCCTCCTTCAACTCTGCCTCCTTCCATAACCCTTCCTCAAGTAAGAGCTATTCTCAGGGGGAAAGTCTGACACCTAAGAAACACATAACAAAGCAGGTTTGACTAGCTCTTCTCTGAGTATCTGTTCTTCACAGAGAAATCCAGCACACTTATGATGGACACCTGGAACCAAGTGTTAAGCAAAAGGAATGAATCCCTAACTGTAGAGTTAAGGATGGGAGAGTCCTAAAAGAATAAGTGGGCCTTCAGGGGTGAGTATTGTGTGTTCAGAGCCTACACCAACTTCCCCTATCATTGATTCACTCATTCACTCAACCAGTAGTTACTGAGCACCCATGAGCTGCAGCAGGCTCCCTATACACCATGGGGGTGAGAGAGTCAGGTACGAGGACAGTTGTTCCTTCATGATGCAGCCCGTGGGGGACATGAACATGGACTAGGGGCTCTAAGAGGCAAGAGGCGCCTCTACCCCTACTTAGCCCTCTTGTAACCCAGCAGCTGTAACTACCATGTAACAGGCAGGTGGGGAGACACCACCTGTTTTAAACTGCTTTATTAATCCTTTCCACTCCACACCCTCAACCCATGGGAAAGATCACTGGGTACCCTCTGCGTTAAGACACTCATAGAGATGAACACAATGGCAGACCTTTTATTCACTTAGGCCCTGATAAGGCCAAATGTTGCCAAGAAGGACAAGAAGCAGTAATGGAGACATCGCCACATAGAGGGCCTCGGGGCTCCAGAGAACTAGCGATGGCTTCAGAATCAGATCCCAGTAGGAATGCAACCTCCAGCAAGTTTCCTGGTGCAAAAAATGGAGATAATAATACCCAGCTAGTAGGGTTAGTTGTGAGGATTAAACTGAAGGGTAACAGATGTAAAGCAATCATCACCTAGTAGGTAGACATTCAATGTTAGTTTTCTCTGCCTCCAGCAGTTACTCACAAATTATCAGCATTTGCTGAATCCTGAAATACCAGCGAGTTACTCAAAACAAATCACTATAAACACTATGCTCATGCTGGCTGTAACTTCTTTCCAATTTTAGCAAAACCATATAAGAACCACACAGGGACATATGGATCAAAGAGCTGGGAGCAGTTCCTCCACTGGGTCCCACCCGAAGCCGACTGGACTTCACTCCACTTTTTCCAAGTTGCTCCAGTAAAAAGCAGGTAAAGTCGGGCCTTCTTTTCTACAACCCATGAGTGAAAGCAAAAAATGATGGAACAGGAACTCCAGCTCCAGTGAAAGCTGTAAGTGATGGCAACCTCAGATAATACCGGACGGGCAACAGTGGCACAAGCCCTCACCCAGGATGGCCGCCCAGAACAGCAACATCTCTCTGCAGAGCCAGGACAGCAAACATGTCACCAGAAATGAGAGGGTCTTGACAAACACGGGCGGACACAGGACAGAAAGGAAAGCATTGCTGAAGGTGGATCCTCTGTGGAAATACTCTCAGCTTTTGAATTATAGAGAAATACAGGAGAGAAAGGAAAATGACAATCAGTTTTGCAACTATTTACCATTTCACACTAATTAAACAACAAAACCCAACAATAAAAAATATGAGTTTACTGGGACGCATTCCAAGGGCCTGCCAAAGTGAAAAACAGGGGAAGATGCAGAAAAACCTGCTCCTAGGTGAGAGGATGATGCAGAATGGATGAGAAAGCAAGGTGACTAGTTCACTGGCTCATTTCCTCTCCCTGCTGCGTTCCCACTGGAAGATGAGCAGGGTTTTTCAGTAAAGGTCTGACAAAGACATGACCCAAGTGGAAACAGAACAGTCAGGAAAAAGGCTGACAAAGGACATGCTTTCAGGAAATTGCTCCAAAGACAAGGAAAAAAAAATCTTCCAGGCAAATGCTTTTGTATATCTCAGATAAATTTAAGAGAAAATGGAATACAAAGGGAAATACCTGAGAGAAGAACTATGAGAGATAAAACAGTGAACATCACAAAATAGAGATAAAAATGAAGAAGAGCAGAAGGGGATTAAATTTAAGATATCAAAACTGTTACAGAAGTTAAAACCTCAATTAAAGCAGCAGGAATCTGAACAGATAATGTCAAGTCTGTGGAAATTTACAGAATGATGTGGAAAGATGAAGGCTTACAGGAGAAGGTGGTGCATGTAAGAGAAAGACATCAAGTTCCAGTTTAGACTCAGTTGGTTCTAACACACATGCGGTTGCTTCATTTATTCTCCATGAAGGCATTCACTTGTTCCTTCTAAAATTCTTGAGTAATTGAGTTCTGACCATGTGCAGGTGCTGTTCCAGGACCCCAGATGTAAGCAGGGAGGATGCCTCCAGCTCCCTAAAGCTGACTTTATCCTAAAGATGGGAAAGAAGAAAGCAAAGGCACCAAGTTCAGATTCTGTCAACTGCTGTGGAGAAAGCCAATCACAGGGAGGAGGGGGGCTGGGAGGAGGGGTCCCCAAAGGGAAAGGACATGGAGCAGAAAATAAAATCATTCCAAGATGTCATGGAAGGAACTTTCCTAAACTAAGGAAAGACGTAGTCCCCAAATCCAGGGGGAAAAAAATGATACAAGACTATAAATGCTAAGATATATCCAGAGGAAGTGACTGAATTTCAAATATTTTTTTAAAGACCCTTAAGGATAGGAACCAGAACAAGGAAATGAACTAACAAAGGTAAATTCCTGGTTGGCTCGAGATTTTGTGCATACGGTTCAGAGCCAGGGGCCCACAGAACAATTCAGGCTGCGCTGATCATTGAACCTCAGCTGCAGAGGGGGGGGCCTCTGGTGCCTCTTTGAAGAACAGAATTCCCAAGCCTATGTGTGAAACAAATATCTCTGATAATTCTGAGGCCAGGGGGATTCCAAAAAATCACACTTTGAGAAACACTGTTCTCCAAAATTTGGGGGCAAGAAGTATGACTCCAGGCTTTCATACCCAGGCAATCTGTTTGTGTCCACACTGAATAGAAAACTTGTCCTCGATTGCAGCATACATATGCCCTTCATGGAAAAAAAGGCTAGATGCAATCTAGGAAGACAAACAAGGAAATTAGGAATGAGCATAAGAACTGGTGGTGAGTATCACATGTATTTAAATACAGAATCAAGATAAAGTGATTGCAAGAATTATGGGAATAAAGCAGAAACTAAATGCTGTTTTATTTTAATCAACAATACCAAAACTATAACAAACTAACAATAATCCAGAGATGGGGAGGAAAAAGAGAAAATAAAGCACATATTTCCCCATGTTTCAAGGGTTGGGACAAATCAATATTATTTGAAGTTAAGCAATAAAGAAATAGAAGTATAAGCAATTTTTTTTTATAATTTGATATTTTTTTTCTCACTGGTAATGTATATATGGCAATCCCAATCTCCCAATTTATCCCCCCTCCACCCGCTTTCCCCACTTGGTGTCCATATGTTTGTTCTCTACATCTGTGTCTCTATTTCTGCCTTGCAAAACAGTTGGTTTGTACCATTTTGCTATAGTCCACATATATGTGTTAATATACAATATTTGTTTTTCTCTTTCTGACTCACTTCACTCTGTGTGACAGTCTCTAGGTCCATCCACGTCCCTACAAATGTCCCAATTTCGTTCCTTTTTACAGCTGAGTAATATTCCATTGTATATATGTACCCCATCTTCTTTATCCATTCATCTGTTGATGGATATTTAGGTTGCTTCCATGTCCTGGCTATTGTAAATAGTGCTGCAATGAACATTGCAGTGCATGTGTCTTTTTGAATTATGGTGTTCTCTGGGTATATGCCCAGCAGTGGGATTGCTGGGTCATATGGTAACTCTATTTTTAGTTTTTCAAGGCACCTGCATACTGTTCTCCATAGTGGCTGTATCAATTTACATTGCCACCAACAGTGCAAGAGCGTTCCCTTTTCTCCGCACCCGTTCCAGCATTTACTGTTTGTAGATTTTCTGATGATGACCATTCTAACCAGTGTGAGGTGACACCTCATTGTAGTTTTGATTTGCATTTCTCTAATAATTAGTGATGTTGAGCAGCTTTTCATGTGTTTGTTGGCCATCTGTATGTCTTCTTTGGAGAAATGTCTATTTAGGTCTTCAGCCCATTTTTTGATTGAGTTGTTTGTTTTTTTGATATTGAGCTGCATGAACTGTTTATATATTTTGGAGATTAATCCTTTGTCTGTTGATTCATTTGCAAATATTTTCTCCCATTCTGAGGGTTGTCTTTTGGTCTTGCTTATAGTTTCCTTTGCTGCACAGAAGCTTTGAAGTTTCATTAGGTCCCACTTATTTTTGTTTTTATTTCTATTACTCTAGGGGGTGTGTCAAAAAAGATCTTGCTGTGATTTATATCAATGAGTGTTCTTCCCATGTTTTCCTCTAGCAGTTTTATAGTGTCTGGCCTTACATTTAGGTCTTTAATCCATTTGGAGTTTATTTTTGTGTATGGTGTTAGGGAGTGTTCTAATTTCAGTTTTTTTACATGTAGCTGTCCAGTTTTCCCAGCACCACTTATTGAAGAGGCTGCCTTTTCTCCATTGTATATCCTTGTCTCCTCTGTCACAGATTAGTCGGCCATAGTTTATCTCTGGGCTTTCTATCCTGTTCCATTGATCTATATTTGTTTTTGTACCAGTACTATACTGTCTTGATTACTGTATCTTTGCAGTATAGTCTGAAGTCAAGGAGTGTGATTCCTCCAGCTCCAGTTTTTTCCCTCAAGATTGCTTTGGGTATTTGGGGTCATTTGTGTCTCCATACAAATTTTAGGATTTTTTTGTTCTAGTTCTGTAAAAAATGCCATTGGTAATTTGACAGGGATTGCATTGAATATGTAGAATGCTTTGGGTAGTATAGTCATTTTCACAATGTTGATTCTTCCAATTCAAGAACATGGTATGTCCCTCCATCTGTTTGTGTCTTCTTTGATTTCTTTCATGAGGGTCTTATAGTTTTCTGAGTACAGGTCTTTTACCTCCTTAGTTAGTCTTAATCCTAGGTGTTTTATTCTTTTTGATGCAATGGTGAATGGGATTGTTTCCTTAATTTCTCTTTCTGATCTTTCACTGTTGATGTATAGAAATGCAAGAGATTTCTGTGTGTTAATTTTGTATCCTGCAACTTTACCAAATTCATTGATTAGCTCAAGTAGTTTTCTGGTGGCACCTTTAGGATTTTCTATGTATAGTATGATGTCATCTGCAAACAGTGACAGTTTTACTTCTTTTCCAATTTGGATTCCTTTTATTTGTTTTTCTTCTCTGATTGCTGTGGCAAGGACTTCCAAAATTATGTTGAATAGTAGTGGAGAAAGTGGACATCCTTGTCTTGTTCCTGATCTTAGAGGGAATGCTTTCAGTTTTTCAGCATTGAGAATGATGTTTGCTGTGGGTTTGTTGTACATGGCCTTTATTATGTGGAGGTAGGTTCCCTCTATGCCCACCTTCTGGAGAGTTTTTATCATAAATGGGTGTTGAATTTTGTCAAAAGCTTTTTCTGCATCTATTGAGATGATCATGTGGTTTTGTTTTTTTTTTTTTTTAGCTCTTTATTGGAATATATTTGCTTTACACTCTTGTACCAGTTTTTGAGGTACACCAAAGTGAATCAGCTATATTTATACATATATCCCTAAATCCCCTCTCTCCCTCGACTCCTTCCCCCCCTCCCTGTCCTGACCCTCTAAGGCATCTCCCATCTGCTAACACATATATATGGAATCTGAAGAAATTGTACTGATGAACCCAGTGACAGGCAAGAGTGGAGATACAGGAATAGAGAATGGACTTGAGGACACGGGGCTGGGGTGGGGGGTGAAGGGGAAGCTGGGATGAAGTGAGAGAGTAGCATAGATATATTTACACTACATACTGTAAAATAGATAGCTAGTGGGAAGCTGCTGTATAACAAAAGGAGATCAACTTGATCATGTGGTTTTTATCCTTCCATTTGTTAATATGGTGTATCACATTGATTGATTTGCATACATTGAAGAATCCTTGCATTCCAGGGATAAACCCCACTTGATCATGGTGTATGATCCTTTTAATGTGTTGTTGGATTCTGTTGGCTAGTATTTTGTGCAGGATTTTTGCATCTAACTTCATCAGTGATGTTGGCCTGTAATTGTTTTTTGTAGTATCTTTGGTTTTGGTATCAGGGTGATAGTGGCCTCATAGAATGAGTTTGGGGGTGTTCCTTCCTCTGCAATGTTTTGGAAGAGTTTGAGAAGGATGGGTGTTAGCTCTTCTCTAAATGTTTGATAAAATTCACCTGTGAATCCATCTGGTCCTGGACTTTTGTTTGTTGGGAGATTTTTAATCACAGTTTCAATTTCATTACTTGTGATTGGTCTGTTCATATTTTCTGTTTCTTCCTGATTCAGTCTTGGAAGCTTATACCTTTCTGAGAATCTTCCATTTCATCCAGGTTGTCCATTTTATTGGCATATAGTTGCTTGTAGTAGTCTCTTATGGTGCTTTTTATTTCTGCCATGTCTGTTGTAACTTCTCCTGTTTTGTTTCTAATCTTATTGATTTGAGTCCTCTCCCTCTTTTTCTTGATGAGTTTTGCTAGAGGTTTATCCATTTTATTTATCTTCTCAAAGAACCAGCTTTTAGTTTTATTGATTTTTGCTATTGTTTTCTTCGTTTCTATTTCATTTATTTCTGACCTGATCTTTATGATTTCTCTCCATCTATTAACTTTGGGTTTTGTTTGCTCTTCTTTCTCTGGTTTCTTTGGGTGTAAGGTTAGACTGTTTACTTGGGATTTTTCTTGTTTCTTGAGGTAGGATTGTATTGCTATAAATTTCCCTCTTAGAACTGTTTTCGCTACATCCCATAGGTTTTGGATCATTATGTTTTCATTGT
The DNA here is from genome assembly GCF_030028045.1 of Hippopotamus amphibius kiboko. Lineage (NCBI taxonomy): Eukaryota > Metazoa > Chordata > Mammalia > Artiodactyla > Hippopotamidae > Hippopotamus > Hippopotamus amphibius. The sequence goes on along the minus strand of NC_080190.1, from coordinate 3,648,829 downwards.
CATTTGTCTTTAGATATTTTTTTATTTCCTCTTTGAATTCTTCAGTGATCTCTTGGTTATTTAGTAGCATATTGTTTAGCCTTCATGTGTTTGTGTTTTATACAGTCTTTTTTCCTGTAATTGATTTCTAATCTCATAGTATTGTAGTTCAGAAAAGATGCTTGATACGATTTCAATTTTCCTAAATTTACCAAGTCTTGATTTGTGACCCAAAATGTGATCTATCCTGGAGAATGTTCTGTGTGCACTTGAAAGTGTAATCTGCTGTTTTTGGTTGTAATGTCCTATAGATATTTATTAAATCAAGCTGATTTATTGTGTTATTTAAAGCTTGTGTTTCCTTATTAATTTTCTGTCTGGGTGATCTGTCCATTGGTGTAAGCAGGGTGTTAAAGTCCCCCACTATTATTGTGTTATTGTTGATTTCCTCTTTCATAGTTGTTAGCAGTTGCCTTATGTATTGAGGTGCTCCTATATTGGGTGCATATATATTTATAATTGTTATCTCCTCTTCTTGGATTGATTCCTTGATCTTTATGTAGTGTCCTTTCTTGTCTCTTGTAACATTTTTTATTTTAAAGTCTCTTTTATCTGATATGAGTATTGCTACTCCAGCTTTCTTTTGATTTCCATTTGCATGGAATAACTTTTTCCATCCCCATAAGCAATTTTTTAAGTTTATAAAAGTGACCACCAAAAAAACTAAATGCAAATTAAAACTACAATGAGGTATCACCTCACACCAGTCAGAATGGGCATCATCAGAAAATCTACAAACAGTAAATGCTGGAGAGGGTGTGGAGAAAAGGGAACGCTCTTGCACTGTTGGTGGCAATGTAAATTGATACAGCCACTATGGAGAACAGTATGCAGGTGCCTTGAAAAACTAAAAATAGAGTTACCATATGACCCAGCAATCCCACTGCTGGGCATATACCCAGAGAACACCATAATTCAAAAAGACACATGCACTGCAATGTTCATTGCAGCACTATTTACAATAGCCAGGACATGGAAGCAACCTAAATATCCATCAATAGATGAATGGATAAAGAAGATGTGGTACATACATACAATGGAATATTACTCAGCTATAAAAAGCAATGAAACTGGGACATTTTTAGAAACATGGATGGACCTAGAGACTGTCATACAGAGTGAAGTGAGTCAGAAAGAGAAAAACAAATATTGTATATTAACACATATATGTGGACTATAGAAAAATGGTACAACTCAACCAGTTTGCAAGGCAGAAATAGAGACACAGATGTAGAGAACAAACATATGGACACCAAGTGGGGAGAGCGGGGAGGGTTGGGGGGGGGAACGAATTGGGAGACTGGGATACCAAATTGTACACTCTAAATATATGCAGTTTATTGTAAAAAATAAAAAGTTAAAAAAAAAGCTCACTTTCATAAGTTCATAAGACACCATTTGCAAGTATGAAAAAAAAAAGTGAGCACCAAAAAAACTAAAATGAAACAATCTTCCCCAATACTGGCTTCCCCTATACTAGACAGACTCTCTCTCCTGTCCAATTTTCTCTCTGTGTCTCTCACACACTCAGATGTGTGAGCAAAAGAAAGAATTCAAATTAAGCATAAAAATGGGAACAATAACATAAAATCATGCATTAACACCTTCTAAAAATACATCTATCACAATAGATATCAACTGAATAAATTCACCACCTAAAAAGTGTTTTATATTAAATTAAAATTCAAATACATGCTGTAAGAAACATAAAGATTGGAAGTAAAAGTGCACTAACAAAAAGAATAGTTATGATGAGAGAAGCAGCTTTCAAAGCAAGATGCCTGCAAGCCTTCAGCTCGTGCCAAACACTCACTGCCTCGAGATGCTCTCAGCCACGCCTGGGTCTCCAGCACACTCCCCTCTTCACTTCCTTCAACGTGCTACTGACCTCGGTGAATTGTCAAATGTCTTGTTTATTTGTGACTTCTTGTCTGTGACATGTACAAAAGTAAGCAGGGTGAGGGCAATGGTCTTGCTTCCTCATCCTTGTTGCCCAGAATAGCACATGGGTGATGCCTAGGAAGTATTTTTTGGAAAAGAATGAATAAAGAAGGGAGTAATTTTTACAAAAGAATGAATAAAGAATAGATATGACTTCAATTACCATTTAGATGATTTGACACAAGAAAATCTATTAATCTTTGATCAGTAGATCAAAGAGAAGAATGTGAGAAATAAATTCATGAAGAAAGTTTACAAAATTGAAATCTCTTTTCTGATTTAAAAAAGACTTAATAGGTTACATTCATCTTTAAATGGTGCACATGGGCACACACACACATGCGTGTGCGCACATACACCAGCAAAAGGCAACATAATACTTAACAGTGACATTTGGAGGCCAATATCACTCATTCAACATAAGAAATGACTTATGTGTTCTTAAGTCCTTGTAGTTTTCTAGAAGAGGATGGAAATATACAGGTTAAAAAATTTTAAGTAATTAGCAAAATAACAGAGATAGAATATTTACAAACCAAGACAGCAAAAGAAAAAAGCTTAAAAAGATCAAACAGAAGGCAAGAAATGAGAAAGAAACAGTCAAAGGAACCTATAATTATAAATTTTTACTTATTACTGCTTAGTATACTGTTTATTATAAATTATAAAAATAAAAATATTTAAAACTGTCCAATAAGAAACAACACATGAAATTATCGGGGATATAGCTACAGGAGTATGAGAAGAAAAAGAGAGACTTGATTGAATGTTAAAAAAAATTGAAGAATAATAATCTAAATCTCCAACTCAAGAAGTTGGATAAGCACAAGAGAATGAACCAAATACAGGTGAGAGGAAGGGCATTGCAAAGATACAAATTAGTAGAGAATATAGTGTATCTCTGGAAAAAAATGAGGTGCCAAAAAACTACCAGAAATAATAAAATACTACTAATTTTGTTGGTCATGAAATTATTATTCAAAAATTAATAACTTCTCTTTACAATAAATATATGTAAAAATACACTGGAAGGAAATTTCTCATTCGCAGTAGCAAGAAACCAGACGAGAGTCTTAGGTATAAACCTAAGAAGAAAACAGAAGATGTTGGAAACACATTTAATTCAATGAAGGGCCATAAAAAAAGACTTGAGTAAGTAGAAGGACCTATCTCCAAAGTGAAAAGACATCAATTCTCCTAAAATTAACAGATTTTAAAAATCAGGAATTTTTTTTTAATTGGACAGAGTCTAAAATGGTCATGTAGAAAGAGCCAAAAACATTCTTAAGGGTAATTGCGTTAACAAACATATAATAAAGCTACGTTAGTTAAAGCAGTTTAATACATACATCATGTGTTAAAATTCATAGAACTGTAGAACTAAAAGAAACTAAATAGAACCAAAAAGAAAAACAAAAAAAGAAACTAATAGAACTAAAAGAAAAAATTTCGGTTTTCCTGAATAATAATTTAAAGAAGTAACTTTTTTAAAAAGGCAATATGATACAGAAATAAGAATGGTTAGGTTAAATCCAGGCAACAGAATAGAGTCTCCAAAAATTAATAAAACATGGAAATGTTCGTGTTCTAATGCTGCCATTCAAACAGTGGAGAAGGATGGACATATCAACAAATTGTGTCAGGAGAGCTGACAAGCGATTTGGGGAAAGGGAGAATGAGTCAGCACTTCAACCTTTTACACCAAAGTTAACTTCATCTGGCCCAAACACTCGTGCGCATGCACTTTATTGAGGTATAATTGCTATACACAAAAACTTGGACGTATTTAATGTATTCAATTTGAAGAGCTTGGAAATATGCTCATATGAAATGTGAAAGCATCACCACAATTAAACCACTAAATGTATCCACCGCCTCCAAAAGTTTCCTCCAGACCCTTTGGGTTTTCTTACTGGTTTGGTTTGGTTTGGTTTGGTTTGGTTTGGTTTGGTTTGGTTTGGTTTGGTGTGGTTTGGGGGGCTATTTGTAGTAAGAACACAACATGAGATGCACCCTCTTTACCAACTTACAAGTGGACAATACTGATTTGTTAACTAGAGTGTAGAATGGTGGTGATCAGAGCCCAAGAGGAGGGTGGAAATGGGGAGATGCTGAGTGGGGGTAAAATTTCAGTTATGCAAGGATGAATAAGTTTCAGAGACCCACAATATCCGACTTTTTCAGAGGAAACATGTAGTTCTAGAAGAAGCGTAGCGTTTCCCATTAAGCTGGAAATAGCTATGGCTATAACTGTGCCCCCCAAAAGTCAGATAAAGAAGACTGATAACACGGCCTAAATAAAATTTGTTAAATTCATTACAATTAAATGTCCGCATACTAAATCGGTAAAGAAGTGAAAATCTGGGGGAAATGCACACAACACCTGTGACAGGTGAAAGGGGGGTTTCCAGAATGTAAAAAGAATAAACACATCTTGTTTGTTTTGTTTGTTTGTTTAAACTGCATCAATCCCAAAGGGAAATATCCAAAAATATGAACGGACTGTCGAGGGAAGAAATACAACAAAGGTATGAAACAATCCTAAGTCAAGAAATGTACATCATAGCAAAGCGTACCATTTTCACTTACGGATTTGCAAAGGTTTACCAGCCTGTTAACAGTCCAGTTCTGGCAACAGTATGGGAAAGAGGCCCTGGTGCTTCCTAGTAATAGCCCAACGTAGCCCTCCTTTGAGAAGGGGAATATGGCAATAGTCCCCGAAATTTAAAGTGCACATGGGCTTTGACCCAGCAGTTCCACGTGTGAGACTGAATCTTACAGTGCACTCACTTCGTTGAATCTCACAAAGATTCTCGCTCTGTCTCTCACACACACGCACATACACACACAGAGGCATGTTTATTCCAGATAAGATACAGAGAAAGCTGCCTGTTTGCAATGCCCTGGTCCTGCTCTCTACGTGAGTTGTTTTAATTCTCTTGACCACTACATGACATGGGTTTCTTTTATTCCAGTTTTACAGATGAGGAGACTGGTTTAGAGAAGGTGGGTGGATGGCGGGTGAGTGATAAAGTCAGGATTTGAACTGAGTCTTTTTTATACCAAACATGCTCACAAGCAGTATCCTTTTTCTTGCTTTCCTCTTGTTTGTAAAAGAGGAAAACTGGAAACAACCTCAACATCTGTGAGTAGAGGACAAGTTAAATAAAGTTGTTTCCGGAATACTAAGCAGGATTAATTTTCATCAGCTTGAAGGTATGTGTAAAAATGAAAAACAATGTCCAGGATACACCAGTGGGAACAAGAAGGCATAGGGTATATAAAACGCGGTTCCTCTTGTGTACGTGCCCCGCACACGCTTGAGACAGGATAGAAGAAAGTCCTTGTCACACACCCTCGGGAGAGAGGACCCAGACACATGGAAAATGGGCTGGTGGCAGGGGTGGGGAGAGGGGCGAACCTTTAATTTAGCCTATTTTGTACTCTTTGCTTCCTTTTATAATAAGCATGTCTTTCTTTTATAATTTTTTTTAAAAACTAATTTTGAAATAAAGAATAAACATTTCCTGGACACTTCCTCAGGATATGAGTCTGTTCCAAGAGGTCCACACCCAAATCAGGAGGGCTGACAACATTCTGACAATAGGATTTCTAGAAAGAGAGGAAAAAATGACTTTAAGATGTGATATTTCCTCATCAACAAGGGGCAACCAGAGCTGCACTCCCAGCTTGCTGTTGGCCCGGCCCCACAGCATCAGTTCTGGCTCTGACACAGAGGCGGATAGGAAGCAGGCTGCTCCCAGGGCTTCAGTGGGGAGCACAGGTCCTATTTATACAGGGTGTTGTGCCAGACCTCTCCCACCCTCATCACTCATTTTCAGAAAGAACGTGCCCCCCCCCTCAGTTCAAGAAACAAGAGGCAGGGTCACAGGGCACAAGTACCTTGTGTTTTCCTGCCCAGCACACTCCCCGCTCCCTGGAAGAAATTCTATGACTAAAGACAGATCTGTTCATCCCCTTTAAAGGGGGGGGGAGGGGGAACTCACAGAGCTTCAAAGGAAAAGGTGCAAATTTTTAAGGGACGGTTTCATGTGCACAGCCACCTCTCATTGGGGAGGAAGATTTTCAAAAGATTTAGCTTAGAAACTTCTTGGAGGTGACAGGGTAAAGCTTTGGAGAAAACCATTCAACCCGATCTGCTGTGGCATTTTTACAAAAGAAATTAGAATTTCATCACACAGGGCTTGTGAGACCAGCAGCTATGTTTCAACACCGCGTTCCTAACAGAAACATCAGCCACGTGGTCATTTGCCTGTTTGTGAATTTCCATTACGGATAATTGAAGAACAAACCCCAGTTCAGTTAGAGAAGATATATAGCTCCTTATCGAAGGACTGTAGATGTTCCTCTTAACAGTGTACAGACACGGAGATTAAATTTCAGAGAGAGATTTATTTTGTGCTATTGTCCTGTTATTCACCAGAGGATTGTGCAATGCAGGTAATCTGATCAGAATAATGCATAGGAACATATTTCAGAAAACCAATAATTGTGGTAACATCGAGCTCTGCAAGGTGCCAAAATAAAGTCCAGAAGAACTCTCACTCTTTTCCCCCAATTCTTTAATCATAGCTTCATGAGATGGTGCAACGTCGTCCATTACAGCACACACTGGCGGAAATCACCATTGGACTTTTAGAGATTTATTGTAATTTGAGATCTATAGCCCTTCTCTAGACCCAAAATCAAAATGGTATTTTATAGATGAGCCCTCGCAAGATTTTACAGCTTTTTTATCTTAAGAATTCTTTGTCCTTGGCTAGGTACCGTAGGTTGTTTTTTTTATTATGTTATAAAGCAGTTAAGTCAAACAATAGAAAAATTACTAAAACTGGCTGTATTTAAACTCTGTTTACTTCTTTAACCTTTTGACTTACCTACATAGAAGGTAATCTTTCAAGAACAAGCCCCAAACAGAATCATTGCCTCTTTGCTTTCTTCAAGTCCTTACGGAATAAACAGAATCTGTAACAAGATCCCTTTAACCATTTTTTATTCTGCTCATATTTGCAATGATTTTATAACAGACGGCCGGTTGGCCTCTCTCACATCACAATCAGTGCATCCTGGGATTAAAAACAATTTAGGGCCCAAGTCTTAAACGGACTCCCACCCGGGAGCATCATGAACGGTATGTATTGTTTCTTTTTATTGTCACCAGCTTTACTGGCTCTACTACGAAGCAGCGGATCCAGGTCCTCATTTTTAAGCAGACAGCAACCCGCTTACCAGCGTGGAAAGTGGCATCCGATGAGATTGCAAAGGTGGCAGGGAAGCAAACGCATGAGCCCTTGATGGCCACCATCCCCATTTTATCATGAAATGGCCGCACACTACATGTCTCTCCAGAGACTTTTCCGGGGAATATTTTCTTTACAAACACCGACTGGTGTCTAAATTGCCCAAGAACAAATATGTTGAGTGGCTGAAAAACCACATTAAGAAGAGCACAGCAATCTAACAAGTGGCTTAGAAGCCTAATCACAGGGGTAGTCGCAGGCAATTCTGGCGAAGTGCGTTCAGCTGCCCGTGGGTGGGTTCTAGCTGTGGGTGGGTCCCAGGAGGACACGCTGCCCACCACCTCAGCTGTGATGGCCCCCTTTGTAGAGCACGGTAGCCTCCACCCTGGGCGTGATGCCTGTACTGATGAAATAAGCAGGGAAGGTCAGTGACAGCCACACAGGATCTCCTCCCAGGATCCCCCAGCATGAAATAGGGTGGAAACAGTGAATTTAGTCCCATGCAACCACGATTTCCAGCCTCAAAGATAGAAACTGCTCTGCAGAAACGGAATGCCAGGTAAGATCCTAAGCAACTCCTTTGGTTGAGACCCACCTCGTAGAATAGGTGTCCCAAAGATGACTGGGCTTGGAATCAAAGGTGAACTTGAATTTGGACAAGACTGGAGGATATTTTAATAAGCTCTTATGCTGGTTTTCTATGCCTACCTAAGAAGGACTCCACCACTTGTAAACACTTCACAGAGAAGGAAAGAACTCCATCTGGCACATCAGTATGAGTCTTCAGTTTAGCTGTGAAAACAGGAAATGGGTGGTTTCTGGAGAAACGAATGCCTTGTGAGTCTCTCATTGTTAAGAATATTAATCTAGTCTATTTCAGTAATAAATCACACTACCACCTTATAGTTGTACATTGTTTGACGGTCATTTCCTTATTTCTGCTTCTTAACCGTGTGAACAAGCTAGGCATTCTCATTATCATTTTAGATGATAAAATTGAAGCTATGCAAAAATATTGATGATATTTCTGTTAAAATTAGAAATAAAGCAAAGATGTCTATTATCACTATTTTTTAACATGGTTCTGATAGAGTCTCCCAATGCAGCAACGTGTGAAATATTAAAAAAATGAACTATTATACATGACGAAATCATTATTTGCAAGACACACCACATACATAGACACCCTTAGAATTAATTTGAGTTTTAAGAAAAGTAGCCAGAAACAAGTTAAATATAGAAAAATTAATTCCAAAATTATTAGAAAAAAGAATGGAAGAAAATTAATTTCATAATAGCAAACAAAAATATAAAATTCAAGGATAAATCCCAAGAAGAATTGTACAGAATTTGCAAAGCAGGAAAACCACAAATATTTCCTGAGAGACATTAAAGCATTTTATAGAAATAGATCATGGTCATTGATGGGAAGACTGAATACATTAAAGATGGATATTTTTCCCAATTAATTTAAAAGAGGAATCCAAATGTGGTCATAATCCCAGTGGATATTGTTACGGCACCTGGCAGAATCATTCTAAAATTTATATCAAAAATAAATAACAAAGAAGAGCTAAGAAATTATTGGGGAGAAGAAGAATGTGGGGAAACTTTCCCTGTCAGAAAGACTCGTTTAACTAATGACTTTTTTCATTTAAGAGGGAAAATTAAAAACCATGGGAAAGAGACATTTAATAAGTCAGGTCAGGAAAAATGCCCATGTGTATAAAAACCTGACATAAGTTATAGGCACACCTCATATGATATGACAAAATAAATTCCAGATGGGTTTATTTTAACCCACTGAGAAAATATAAAAAATGTGCAATAATTTTAAAATAAGACTATATTATATATTTTTCTAAAAATAAGAATATAAATATATATATACTTAGGCTGTAAATTCCATGAGGGAAGAATCATGTCTGTCTTTCCAAATGAATGAATGAATGAGAAAACACAAAACCAGTGTGGGAAAAGCACAAAGAAAATACCGATTGCTATGATGCTTTAAAACACCCTTATAAAATACAGGAAAAATAAATCTGAAAAAAGATTGCAAATAATATGATCAATGTCTTAATATAGAGAGATTTTATTAGTCAGTAGAAAAAGACAACTTGAGAAAAGTGGAGAACATTTCAAATTGTGGCTGGTTGCATCAGGAGAGACCCACGCTGTGACCGTCCTGCAGCTCTGAGGGCCCGCTGTGGTCACTGACACAAATTTACACCAGCCTTCATCTGGGCTGGATTTTCTCCAGCAGCCCAGACACAGAAGCATCGATCTAAACACACTTTCAATACTCTGACATTATTATCTAGGGATGGTGTTGCCTTACCAAGATTCCTTGATAGAGATACACTTCCAGTCACTTTTTGCTAGGCTGAGGTTTGATAAAATCTTTACCAAAAAAAAAAAAAAGATAGAATTTCATGCTAACTTGGCTCACCAAAATAAAATAGAAAAGTTTAGCTTTTCTGTGAGAATTAGTCAATTTATCTTATACATACATAAGACATGACTCTGCAAAGATGATAAAAAACCTATTCAATTCTCAATTTTTGTGGTTTAGGCACCAAGAAAAACTCTTCTATTGCAAAAGCTTCCACACATGAGCACACACATCAGCACACACATCTTATAGAGGAAGCCAAACATGCAGTCTGACTTCTCAAAACCTGGATACTCTGTTCATGCATGTTCACTACCTTTATCTTCAAGCATCAAGAAGGAAGATGAAGCCACTCAAGAGTTAATGAAAATTAATGATGGAAGGGAAACAGGAAACAATAAAAAATTATTGACACTAAAAAATTATTAGACAATGAAATTGACTTACTTATAGGCAAATTTTAGGGAAAAAAATACACAAAGAAATAGATTAAAAGAAAAAACCCAGAAAATTGAAAAAGTGGTTAAAGGCTATTAACTAAACTATACATTTTATTTGGATATATCACTAGACTTTACATGCAGTCATCATAAAGTTGTAATATACATTAGCTGAAAACATGATGTAAAAAAAAAGAAATAGATTAAAAGGCAAAAACAATTGTTTTCCTTTAAAATGATAAAATAATGTAATGGTCCAAAATATAAAGGGGCAAAAATGTCCTAGAATTTTGTTCTGCACTTCTGATTTACTAACAGAGTAGATGCTCTTATTTAAAAGCTAGAAAACAGGATTCCGATTGCTATGGCTGACTAAAGATATATCATTCTCTCATCTCTCTCCAAACCCTGTTGAAATCACTGAAGGAATATTCTTTAATGCATTATAGTACTAGAACAGTACCCTCAATAGATCAAAACAGAGAAGAAAGTCTGGAGGATACAGAGCACATGGAAATTGATCAGTGGCAAATTCCAATAAGCCAGAGTGCCAACAATTCCAAACAGACCAAAAAGAGGGCCTTCATGAAAGTAAATTTCCCAGGAGAACCCCCATAATACCCCAAGATCAGAGGAATGGAAAGGGCAGGTCATGGACCATTCAGCCCAGAAATTATTTAAAGGCTAGTCTCCAAAGTACCCCCATGAGCCACACTTCCTAGGTTTGCATCCTTGTGTGGGCACCTCTGTCCTCCAATCTGGGTGGCCTGTGACTTGCATTAAATGACAGGATGGAGGTTGCGAGGGGGGGGGGCACTGCACAAGATCTGAGTCTAATCCTTAAGAGAACTGGCTGCGCCTGTTTCCTCCCTTTTGAAATGTGCACCTTTTGGGTGTCCTGAGCTGCCCAGAGCCAGGGCTTCTAAGATCAGAATTTGCCTTCACTGCCAAGGTGACACGGGTAACATGGCACAGCCATCAATACCCTTTGGCTTAGAGTCTCATCTAGGAAGTGTATAATGAAGTACCATCACATACTGGGGGAAGCAGCATGAAAGAACAGTACCAACCACAGAGGAGTGAGAAAAGAATAATAACGAAAAAAAAGAAGAAAATTTTAAAATAAGTAAAATGAATGAGCTCAAAGGAATATGAAAAGATACCTATTGATTAATTTGAAATAGGATCTAATAAAATTTATGGATATTAAAAATAGGATTTCCAGGATGAAAAACTCAATAAAAAAGAATAATTAGACACAGCTGAATATCAAATTAGGAAGATGGGAGATTGAGAGAGTCTCCCAAAACTCAACCCAAAAGGACAGAGGGGGAAAGTATGAGAGACAATTTAAAAGAGGGCAAGGACTGACTCAGAAGCTCCAACATCTATCTAATGGTGTTTTCAAGGGAAAACAAAGATATTGTAAGGGAGAAAATAAGAAAAGTGTTAATGAAGTAATTCTCCCTGTGTTGAAAAGTGTCTTGAGTTTTGGAGGGGGTTTGTTTGTTTGTTTTGTCTTATTGAAAGTATTTACCAAGAGCTGTACAAAAAGAATAAAAAATGACCCATTCCTAGATTCATCTTAAAAGTGTCCAAAGAGAAAAGAGCAGATTATCCACAAGAAACAAAAAATCAAGTTGGCATCAGCTGTCTCATTTTTAAAAACAGGTCTGAGAAGGTAACAAAGTGATGTTTCAAGGACAAGGAGTAAGAATTTTGTACCTAGCATTTCATTCCTAGCCTAAACAGCAGTCATGTGTAAGGCAAAATAAACATACTTACATCCAGTAACTGGGAGACTTCTCCATTTTTTAGAAGACTTACTTGAACATTTACACTGGAAATTTTGAAAAATGAATCTAATAAAGATGAAGATAGTGAATATCAAATATCATGGTAAAAAATAACCAAAGAGTTACAACTTTAGAAAAGAGCTATTTTTATAACACAGCCATAGATGGTATTATTTTAAAAAAGTAAAAGCATAATGCTAATAACAATAATATGAACCTAAAATTCTAAATCACATCAACAAAGTATAGGAGATGGAGACACTGAGATCATAGAAGAGGGTCTAGTCATAGTTGAGGAAGCTGAAACTTAATATTAGACCAAAACAATCAAGATAGAAAGGACATTTAAGACAAGGAATTATATTTTACATAAAATCACAGTCCTTTTGGTTAATAATATAAACTCCCACACTTTGAACATAACATCAGAATATTTAAAACTTTATACATATATGTATAAATATATGTGTGTGTGTTTGTGTGTGTGTACACACACGTATATATAACACAGAATGTAAAAAACAGTACATATATCATTAACAGAATATATAAAATATGTAAAACAAAAACAGGAAAAACAAAAAATTTAGCTTGTTCACAGACATGGAGTGAAATTTTAAGGTACCTCTTAAAAACTTACAAAGTGAAAAATGAAGAAAGACAGAAGATTAAAATATTAACTTAAAAGCATGATTGAAAAGGTATAAAGAGAGTTTTGCCCACAACAAATGGAGAATCCATGCATCTTTCAAACACTTGTGGAGTATTTATTTTAAAATTTTGTCCTAGTTTTAGTGCTTAAAGAAAATTCAGTAGATTCCACAAAAGTGGAAATCCAGGGACCACATTCTCCGAATCCAAAGCAACAAAACTAGAAACCAATAACCAAAGAATGGCCCCAAAACATCACTACTCAAAAATGTGAGCCAGAACCTCTGAATAACTTATGAATGCAAGAGAAAATAAAAACTGAAATTAAAACTGCTTAATAATGAGAGTATTCCATGTTGAAACCCGTGAGCACAGGCAAAGCAGTCCTCAGAGGAAAATTTAGAGCTTTAATGGATTTTCAGAAAATAAGAAAGACTAAAAGTAAATTAGCTAAGCATTCAATGCAAGAAGTTAGAAAAATAACTAAAAATAAAATCTCAAGTAAATATGAGAAAATAATTACCAACAACAGGCAGAAGCGCCCATCTCTAGTGTCACATACCTCCATGGAAAACAACTAAAAATAATAAGAAATTGTAGTACTCCTTAAATGCCTGAAAAATTTACCAGTATTGTAAGACATGTAAATGGTCAACAGACATGTGCAAAGACTCTCTACATCATTAATCATCAGAGAAATGTAAATAAAAACCACAATGAGATATTACGTCACACCTGTCACAATGGCTATTATCAAAAAGACAACAAATAACAAGTGTTGGCGAAGATGTGGAGAAAAGGGAACCCTGTGCACTGTTGGTGGGAATGTAAATTGGTGTAGCCACTGTGAACAACAGTATGAAGGGTCCTCAAAACACTAAAAATAGAACTACCATATGATCCAGCAATTACACTGCTGGGTATATATTTGAAGAAAACAAAAATACTAATTCAAAAAGATTCATGCACCCAAATTTTCATGGCAGCATCATTTACAATTGCGAAGATATGGAAGCAACCTAAGTGTCCATCAACAGACAAATGGATAAAGAAGATGTGGTACAAATATACAATGGAATACTACTGAGTCATAACAAAATCATGAAATTCTGCCATTTGCAATGACATGGATGGACTTGGAGGGTGTTATGCTTAGTGAAATAGGTCAGACTGAGAAAGACAAATACTGTGTGATATCACTTACATGTGGAATCTAAAAAAAATAAAACAAAGTAATGAATATAACAAAAAAGAAACAGACTCACAGATATAGGGAACAAAATAGTGGTTAGCAGTGGGGAGAGGGAATTGGGGAGGGGAAAATAAGAGTAGCAGATTAAAAGGTACAAACTGCTATGTATAAAGTAAATTACAAGGATATATTGTACAGCACAGGGAATTATAACTAATATTTTATAATAACTATAAATGGAGTATAAACTTTAAAAATTGTGAATCGCTATGTTGTACACCTTAGACTTATATAATATTGTAAATCAGCTATACTTCAACTTTTTGAAAGTAAAATAAAAAAATGTAAATCTTAGTACAAAAAATAAAAATAAAATAATTATTTTAAAATAATTGTAGATGCACATATAGTTATAAAAAATAAAGAGATCCCTTGCACCCTTTAAGAAAAAAAAAAAAGCAAAACTTAATATTGTAAGGAAATACCAGCCCAAAATCAAAGGAAAGAGAGAAGGCACAACTACACTCATGGTACCAATTCTTAATACACTATAATACATAACTTTGGACCAACAAATTTTAAATGTTGATAAAATGGACAGTTTTTTACAAAATTCTGAATGCTCCACAATTGACTAAAGAAATGTAGGAAACCAGAATACACCAATATCTACAAAAGAAATTTAAAAAGTAACCACAGGGACTTCCCTGGTGGTCCAGTGGTAAAGAATCTGCCCTGCAATTCAGGGATGCAGGTTCAATCCCTGGTCAGGGAGCTAAGATCCCGCATGCTGCAGGGCAACTAAGCCCACGCCACAACTACTGAGCCTGCAAAGCCACAACTAGAGAAGAGAAAACCCACATGCCACAACTAGAAAGAAGTCCCATGTGCCCCAGCAAAGAACCTGCATGCCACAACTAGAAAGAAGTCCCATGTGCCCCAGCAAAGAACCTGCATGCCACAACTAAGACCTGACACAGCCCAAAAAATAATTAATTAATTAATTTTTGAAAAGTAACCACATATGTACCCCACCTCCCACCAGGACCTCATCTCCCAGGTACAGAGATTTCCTGGGCTATTTAAGTTGCGCCCCTTGGACAGAGGGGATACATGTCTGATGTGTATATTTTCATGAATTCCTCTTGGTATTATTTGTTCTTTTCTAGCTTTTTGGGTTCTAATATAACTCATTTGTTTCTGTTTCTGGTGACAGTGCTAAATCATGGTATGATTTTCCTCTGAGTTTTGTTTAGCCATGTCCCATAGAAACTAAGTTTTCTTTAGAACAGTTTCAGAAACTTTGCAAGTTTGTTTATTTCCCCTTTGACCCAAGAGTTGTTAATAGACGGTTTTGTTTTTCCAGGTGGAAGTGCCTTTTGTTTTTTATTTTCTTATTAATTCCTAGTTTTATTGCATATAATCAGTGAGGGTGGTTTGTATTACTTATGTTTTTTGGAATTTACTGAGGTTTTCTTTATGGCCTAATATGTGGTGACTTTCATGAACATGCACTTGGAAAGAAGGTAGGCGCTCTATTATAGGGGTACAAAATTTGAAATCTATCCGCAAAGCCTACCTTATTTGCTGCATTGTTTGGTCTTCTACATAATGAATAAGGTAGGTGAGTGTTATCCATACTGATGTTTTTGCCATCTTGATCTGTCTAGGACTGAAAGAGTAAACTGCCCTACTGTATATGCCTGTCTATAGCTCCTACTCCAGTGGAATGAACCTCTGTCCATTTCTTCTTTCCTCTCCTGTGGTTTCTGTTACATGAGGGTCACATCTGTGTAATCTAATGCATAGATACTAATTATCTTCACGTTTTCAGTGTGAAGTGCAGCCTTTAGCATTATAAAATATCCTTTTTTTTCATTTCAGTTTTATGGGCCTGAATTCTACCTTGTCTATTATCAGATTGTAACACCTGTTTTCTTTTGATTAGTATTTGCATCTTTACCAGGCTTGCCTTTATTTTTCTCAATTATTTTGTGTTAGGCATTTCTCCTGGATACAGATCTGAGTTGTATTCTGCTTTGTGAGGCAATCAGACATAATTTTTTAAATGAGTGAGTTATGTTTATTGATATGACAATATGATTAGTTTGGTTCTTTCATGTCATCTCATGTAATATATACACATTTATATGTAGGTATGTAGGTATGTGTATACTGTGTATATCATGATTCACACATGCATATTCAAAGTCTTTCACTACGGGGTCCTGTTCTCTACTATTCTGGTATTATTCACTAGGCTTGGTATTTAGGAAGGCTTATATTTTTCTTCTAGTGTTTCTCTGGTTACTAATGCCTTTGCACAATAGCTGCTGTCTCCTCTCTCTTTAGATTAATCAGCCAATCTTAATACAGCCAGATATAAATAAACAAAACTGAATATCAGATTTTGCAAGAGAATTAGACTCTAAGGCATCTATTTTAGATTTAAGAAAGGACATCTCTTAAGCATCTAAAATGATGCATAGCTAGTTCCATCCATGGGAGAAGGGAGAAAATCATATCATTTCCCATATGGTTGAATTTCACCCAGAATCCTGATTAAATGGTTCTTAGCTATGGCAACGGACTTTAACTGGTAACTAGTAACTCTATCCCTCTTCTGTTTCTCTTCCCCAACCACCAGGTTGTTAGATGCTAGCATCAGTGCTAATCTTCATGCTTCTAATGTACATGAGGTGTTACTACTTGATTTATCAGTTGCAAGTGATATTTTACTCTTAGCGAATACCTGACAAGTAATCGGTGAGTCTATCTGCTCTCCTCTTTCTCCTTGTGTTTTTTCTTAGTTTGTTTTTGCATCATCAGAGCACAGCACAGGGCTAATTTGTCATCCTTATTCGCATCTTTAGTCTTAGTCCTACAGTTAAATATCTTCAATGCCTTCTGAAACACTTTATACCAAGTCTTTCCTAATTCCTTTGTGGTTGTGTGACACCCACTCTCACGTAGACTCCCCATGAGGGACTCACAGGAACGCTGTCCTTGAGTTCTTAAATGTCTGCTGGGGTTTCTCTGTGGCCTTTGTACTTGAAAGAAAGCTGGGCTGCTCATGAAATCCTTCCATCACACTTTTCTTGACGATCTTTAAAACATTTCTTTTCTTCCATAAACTGTTTCTGTTGACAAGATGGATGCCTCTCTCATTTTCTTTCTCTTACAAATTATTTTAACATGTCGTCTCGATCCTCAAAGAGCGTTTTCCTTATTTTCAAAGCCCAATAGCTTTCCTCAGACACATCTAGGGCTTTTCCATCCTGGGTCAATTGGCTCACATATGCAGCGCCCTTTTCAGGATGTAGATTAAAGTCGAACTTTGTCTCAGGAAACCGGGAATGGCTCCAAACACAGCCTCTGTGTGGCCACGGCTCTGTCTCCAGGTCGAGTCTGGTACTGGAATGTGTCTCACTCTGGTTCTGGGTCTCCTACAGCAGCCCTCACCCTCAGGACAGTGTTGTCACCTATTCACCTGGGGTTTGGCTGTTGGGACTTTCACTGGGGAGGCTCCCTCTGGGCCTCCCTCCATGCTGCCTGAGCTCTCCCTACCCCGCTGGACCCCACCGTGCCTGCCCTGCTCAACTTGGCTTCTGATCCTACACTCTCCCTCAGAGTGAGGCTCTGTCCCTCTCAGCACATCTGCAGGTCACTCGAGAGGCCCGAGGGCTAGGCTGCTGGAGCACCCACGCAGCCCTGGCACCCACCTGTGCACCCACTTCTGCTCTCACCAGCAACTCGATCTGAGAACATCTCCCAGTCTGGCTGGCTGTGGCTATGTTTGCACATTCAGAGTGAGATGCTTGATTTGGGGACATAGTTTTAGTTTGCACGAACGACAGATGCATGCCTTCAGCCCCTTCCTCACTCTGCACCTGCCAGCACGCAATTGATCCCTGTCTGCTTTGGCTGAGGGTGGTTTGGCCACACCCTTCCACATTCTGGGGTTTGGTGTGAGTTTCCTTGTCACCTGGTTCTTGTAGTCTGCAGCTTTACGTCTTTCACTACCCTATTTTGTTTATTTGGGTTGCAGAAAACATGTTGGGGAGATTCGAAACCACACTGAGGCTACACTCCAATGCCACAGTCTAGTAGATTTTTTAATGTTGATGGAATGAATTATGCTCTAAAAAGTTTTTCATATTTCATAGTTTACTTAAGAAAATGTAGAAAACTTACATATAACAATGACCATATTGAGTCTTCCCATCCAGAACCCAGTATGTCCTTTCATTCGTTCAAATCTTAGTTTTATCTTGCTTGGCAAAATTTTGTAGTTTTCTTTTTTTGGGTCTATATTAGTCTTCTTAATATTTTTCTTAGGTTAATGTTTTATTCTAGGTTGCTTTTGTGAATAGGAACACCAATCATGTTTTCCACTAATGTGCTAACTGCTTATAGATTGCACGTAAGATGACTATTGATTTTTATATATTTATTTAGGAACAGCATACTTTTCTACCTCCTTGGCTAGAAAAAAGATAAAATAGAATTTTAGCATAAAGATCAAACATGTTTATTTGTTGAAATATCTATGGAGAATTTAGAGAATATGATTTTAATAACCAATTTTCAAATCAAAAGATCTTTTTTATTTTATGGTTTATGGTCATAATCACCAGATAAATCACAACTGATTTAATCAATGGAATTTAATCAGGAGAAATATGCGAGGATTTGATCCACTGGTCTGAAATAGCTTTGAAAATGACATAATTCTTTGCAATAACACATTGGTCTTTGAGCAAGATCTTGCAAATGGCCCCTTTGGAGATGTTCAGAGAAATTGTATCTGTTTATAATCTAGTATTGGAATCTGAACAGAAGTTTGCGCATTAGGAAAAGAAATTCTTTGGAAAACTCACTCTGCATAGTTTGATTATAAAAATTCTGTGAATCAAATAATGAAAACATACTTTGGACCATCTGAGCAACCACCATCTGCTTAAACAGAAAACACCCAGAGAAGCTGCACGTACCTGTCTTTTTCCTATTTTCCAAGAACAGTCTGCTGCCTACCCCGCAGGCTTGCCATCGGGGAAAGTACAGGAGGCCTGAGAAGGGCCAGTTCCCAGGCAAAGAGAAAGCTAATTCGGTGTGTGTGTGGCGGGGGGGGGGGGGGGGGCACAGGGGGAATGGAAGAAATAAAATTAAGGTGTTTTCAAGAGTAAAGAGCAGAAGAGACAAAACAAGGCAACAATGGATCCCGACTTTGTGTATAAAGTCAGCTGCGAGTACCAGTCAGGCAGGAACAACCCAGCCCACCACAGCCCCTCTCTGCCCCTGTGGGGAGGGGCTGCAGACGTGAACTGGGCCACATAGACAGCACCTGCAGCAGCAGTTGTCAGTAAACCCCCCACAGGGTTTGGCTCTCGGGAATCTGCTTGACTCTAAAAGCAACTCAAGAGGTCTCTGCTGGCACGTGTGCCTCCTCCTAGGCTAAGACCACACTCACCTAACCTTGAATCCCAGGCCCTCATTAACCCTCATTAACCACGCGGGTGACAGTTAGCTAGCTTCCTCAACTATATAATGAAAAGTTTAGACTAGATGAGCCTTCATAGCTCATTTCAAATATCATACATCAACTCATATATGTGGACTCTAGAAAAATGGTACAGATGAACCTATTTCCAGGGCAGGAATAGAGATACAGCCGTAGAGAATGGACATGTGGACATAGTTTGCGGGGGTGGGGGGGAGGCATGGGGAAGGAGAGGGTGGGACAAATTGGGAGATTAGGATTGACGTATATACACTATCATGTGTAAACTAGATAGCTAGTGGGAACCTGCTATAAAGCACAGGAAGCTCGGCTCGGTGCTCTGTGATGACCTAGATGGGTGGGATGGGGGGGCGGGAGGGACGTCCAAGAGGGAGGGGACATAGGTACACATACAGCTGATTCACTTCATTGAACAGCAGAAACTAATACAACATTGTAAAGCAATTATACTCCAATAAAAAAAAATTACTAGTAACTGAAGTACACTGACTAATTTGAAAAACAAAAGAAATAGCTCATTTCTGCTCAGACATTCTATAAGGTTCTGGAACCCGTGATGCAAGTTCATGTAGTCAAATGCATTCACCTGACAATTACATATTGAGTGCAAACAACCAGCAAGGCAGGATGCGAGCCAGTGGAAGAAGAGGAAACAGAAATGGGGGAGGGGCTGCAAGTGGGCACAAGGTGTCTTTTTGGGGGAGATGGAAATGTCCTAACTTAGATGATGGTGACAGTTACACCACTAACAAATAATTGAATCGGGCACTTAAATAAGTAAATTTTATAACATGTAAGTTGTGTCTCAAGAAATCCATTTAAAAAAGAAAAAACATGGGACTTCCCTGGTGGCGCAGTGGTTAAAAATCCGCCTGGCAATGCAAGGCACACAGGTTCAAGCCCTGGTCCGGGAGGATCCCACATGCAACTAAGCCTGTGCACCACAACTACTGAGCTTGCACTCTAGAGCATGCAAGCCACAACTACTGAGGCCCGCGCACCTAGAAGCCTGTGCTCCACAACAAGAAAAGCCACCACAATGAGAAGCTCGAGCACTGCAACGAAGAGTAGCCCCCCGCTCCCTGAAACTAGAGAAAGGCCAGGTGCAGCAACAAAGACCCAATGCAGCCAATAAATTAATTTTTTAAAAAAAGAAAAAAGGAAAAACAGAGCAGCTAGGCCTCATTCTACAATGCTTCCAGAAGGATGAACAAGAAAGGCAGCACGGGGAGTTAAGTGTGGCAACAAAGGATCCCACTGGGGATGGTTCTGGACCCATCCCTCCCTGAGAAGTACCAGCAGGTCCCCTGACTCAGCGATGACTTGGCATCTCCCAAACATTTCTTTTTCTTAACCCACACTCTCCTCCTCTATGCCAAGGCCTACCCGGACACTGGCTGGTGAGCTGACTTCTGTCTGTGGGCCAGGCCTCTACCCAGGCCGGCAAGCATCCAAAAAACTGTCCACTTTGAGAGGCCATTTCTCTCCTCCGCTTCCCTTTCCCGTCCCCCAGGAAAACGATACCAGGAAGGCAACCCTCCAAGGGTAAGAGGATGCAAGAATCCTAGATGACTGCTCATTACAATGTTTGCAATTATTTCAAATTTTGATTTTCATAATAACTCTTCATGGTCGTGTTGACCAGAGGGAAATTTTATTCCCAAATGTGCCCATGTCAAATTTGCCATTATCTTCCAGGGAAAAAAAATCAAATGGAAAGGCTTTTAAAAAGAGATAAAGTTTACTCATTG
This sequence comes from Hippopotamus amphibius kiboko, assembly GCF_030028045.1. Taxonomy (NCBI): domain Eukaryota; kingdom Metazoa; phylum Chordata; class Mammalia; order Artiodactyla; family Hippopotamidae; genus Hippopotamus; species Hippopotamus amphibius. The sequence continues at coordinate 3,627,842 of NC_080190.1, read as the reverse complement.
GAAATGAGAAATGAATATTTATTGTCAGATCTCTGTCTAGATTAAAACCTTTTATTTAACACCAGTTGAAAGTGTAAATTATTCACATGTTTACATTTCAATGACTTCTGTTCTCTAATGATTCCATTTTCTAGAGTGTATTAGTGGTAAGAAAATGACATGCCTCATCAGCTTGGAGTATTAAGCAAACAACTAACTTCAACTTCTCCAACAATGAATAAAAACTAGAGTGGGCCCCAACAATTTATTTTGTCAGTTTAATGTAATATACAACTAACTTCCCAAAGCGTAGCAATTAAAGAGAGGGCTGCCAACAGTGGTGGAAATGCATCCAGCGTCCCATAGACTTGCAGTGGGACCGTGATAACAGATTCACTGCTCTCACACAAATCATGATTTTTGGCAAGACTCATCTTTGCCAGAAGGGAGGAGAATTAGGAAAAAAAAGAGAGATCACAGCATTCTCCACTTCTCCAGCCAGAAAAGATGAGCTCTTGCTGTTTGAATGACATTATAAAATTGTTCACTCTATCCTGCTCTCTTAGATTATTACTTAAGGAAATTTTATCATTAATAAAAATAACTCTTTATCTGTTTATAGTGCTTTAAGTTTTCAAAACACTTGTACTTGTTATCCCATCCAAGTGATGTGTTCTTTCTGGAACAAGAAGAGCTTTATATGCCTGGAGATAAATGAACATACATATTGAAAGTCAAGAGTTTTATAAAACAAATCCATTTTCCAGAACTTTCCATGAGAATGTTTCACAAATCCTTCAGTGGCCCCAGGTTTTCCATACATTTAAGTGCTAATAACCTATGACCTATAACCATTTTACACATTCCTCTATTTTATAAATCTCTACCTCCATGGAGATGACAGTGTATTTTTGTTGTTCTGATGCTAAGCATAACTGCTGGCCTGGAAGGAGTCAGAGAAATGCTTTCTTTAGAATTACAATAGGCATTGTGGTTAGAGAATTAAGACATAACGCCTATCTGCAAAATATTTACAATCTAATCGGGAAAACAAAATGCTCTTAAAATGGAAACTGACAAAACAGGACAATGAATAGGAACGACTAAGCGATGAAGGGAAAGCACTAGAAGCAAAAAACCGAAGGAGAAATCCCTATGGCCTGGATGAGCGGAGGAGCCCTGGCCAACTTCCGTGAATGTTGACGTTGTTCAGAGAAGGTAAGGAGGGAAGGTGTCAGCACTGAGCATAGCCTGGAGCTGCAGGGGAACCTCAGGGCAAGAAGGCACCAGGCATCTGCAGGTAAGAGCACAGCCTCATCCAAGTGGACCGTATATTTTGAGCAAAAGGGTCGTAAAGAATGAAGGTGCCTATAGATTGGGTCCGATTTTGAAGAGCCATGAATTACAGGCTGGAGTTTTTATTTGATCTTGTAGTTAATCAGGAATCCAAAAAAAGGAAATTTAACCTTTTTAAGCAATATTTTAGCACTATGAATCTGACAATGACGCATGAGATGAATTGAATGAGAAGGAAGTTTGGGGAGAGGAAACCAACGGTGACAACCTTCTAATAATGTCAGTATCAGGTCATCGAGACCTAAAGTCGGGCGGTGAAAGTCACAGGACGGGAAGGAGAGATGGGTGTGCACGCGCCGCATGGACCACGAAGCTGCGATTACAGGGGCGGAGGAGGCGAGCAGGGGACGTGACCCAGGATCCCAGCACATGTGACCTGGAAATAAACGATGGCGTCGGGGGCTATGGGCCCCAGGGGCTGGCTTGCCTGGAAGGAGATGAGGGGTTGGGTGGGACAGGCTGAATCTGAAGTGACAGCCTAACCCCTGGGTGGAAACATGCAGATCAGAGCTTCAGAGGAGTCAGGAGAGGTGAAGCTGTGGCTGACATCACCTGCACAGAAAAATCCGCAGGCAGTGTCCACAGGCCCCCCAGGGGCCCAGCCACTGGACCCCCTGAGCCACTCCTGAGTTTGTTCTACACACAAAGCAGGGCCCTGTATCGTATTTGCTGTTTGTGTGGTTACTTCTGGTCTTGGCCGTAGTTCCCCAAGTAGCCTATGGTTTCTTGGCTTGCGCAGATAGGGTCTCACACTTAGCGTCCCAGAGCCCAATCATGTCACAGCTCAGAGGAGGGACGAGGCCAATTTTTTGCATTAAGTCCATTTTATAAAGGAGGCAAAGCGATACTCAGTTAGTTAGTGACAGCGAGGATGCCAGCCCCTGCCCCGGGGCTTTTTCCCTTGTTCTATTCTATCTCTTGTTAGGGGTGACCAGGATGTGTTACCAGAGAATTGTTGTAAGACAATTTGGAAATTTTTATGAGGAAATCAAGAAGACAGAACCTCTTGGTGGTGCGTAATTTACAAAGGAAATCATTATTTTTGGACAAGGACAATCTCTAAAGATATAACTGGGTCCGTAGGGAAATGCCTTCCATTTCCTTACAATGACCCTTTAAGTTAATACTGCAATTGCCCGCAATGATTGGCTTGGGAAGAGGAGCCTGGGTCCCTTTCCACGGACTTCTTCCCTCTTCTCATCATAGTCACGAGCTCTTGTGCCTTTCAGGTCATAATCCTGCCCTGTGGCTCCTCCCTGGACAGAAATCCCCCTCACTGTCTTCCTCCCGGCTAGGGTGACCCTATGTCCGGATTTGTGAAAGGCATTTTTGCTTTTTACCCGATATATCAGTATTATTACAAATAGAGCATCTCTCACTCTCAAAATGGCTGGTGTGGATAATAAATTAAAAGGCTACCAAAAGGCCATGCCACCAAGAGGTAAGTGTGTATAGACTGCCTATCCAAGAAACTCATAGCAGATACTTTCTCCTTCTGTCTGGTCAGCAACCCACCCCTGCCCCACCTCTCATGGCCAGTCTGATGGTTCTACTGGGAACCTGCACCCACACCCACGGGCAGCCACGTGATGAAAGGAACTGACTCATTCAAGCCAACAAATGCCCTTTCTAATGACTCTAGGTCAAGTTGATTCACCCCTGAAACAGAATCCTAATCACACAAAATGCTTAATCATCTACCAACTCTCATTCTCCACCAAATTTTGCACTTACACAGACTTGCGGTTTTATATGGTGACTTTGGTAGGCTGCTCTTTATACACCAGACTTGAATTTTTGTTCTTAACTTTGCTGATTCTTCATTTCTAATTGTTTCCTATGCTTCCTCGTGGTCTGCCTTCAATTAAAACACAATTTGCTTCATAAATGGGTTTGTCCATTCATTCAACAAGTATTTGCTATATTCAGCAGAATTCTGTGTAATCTTGGTAATACAATGATAAATGAATGGACAGGGCTCCTTTTTTCCTGAAGGAAAAAAGTAAGTCTAAAACATAAATTTGATTTAAATAAACTATTAAGTGATAAATGGGAGCAGTGCTACAAAGGAAAACACTAGGAGTTGTGTGACGGGAAGTGTCACCTCCTTTTTGGTAGGGAGGAGGGTCAGAGATGTAAAGAGTGGGTGGAAATTAACCCAGAACAAAGGGTGCATGAGATAGGCATTCAGGGTAAAAGGAGCCACCAGTACAGTTACCAGTACAGATGGGAACGACGTCAGGACGTCAGAGGCATTTTGAGAAGAGAGGAGTGTGGCTTTGGTATCACAAGGACAGCTCACATGGACAGCAGTCAGGAGGTGACAGGAGCTGGTGGCTTGGGTGAGTGTGATGGCAGCAGGGCCAGCAAAATCCGGACACCTGGAAACACGCTGGGGGTGAAGGCATTCAACCTTTCGGCCTCTCAGTGCCTGGGGAGGCAGCAGGACATGGCAAGTGTGATTCCCAGGTGGAGGGTGAACCAGAGCTGGGATGAGGGATGCAGGAGAAACTGAGTTGACTGGAGAAGGTCATGAGTTCTGTTCTGACACCTTCAGGACATCTCTGAGGCATCGCCGGGCAACAGGGATGGGATGCAGACATGCCAGTCTGCATCTTGGACACTGTGAACTGGGGGCTAATGGCTTGTGACAGTTGAAGCCCCAGGCTTGGATGGGGTCACTTGGGAGCATTTGCAGAGAGAAAAGAGGAAACAAGCCTGAGCACCTTCAGTGATCTAGTAAGGAGACTGAGAGAAGTGAGGAAGGCCCAGGGAAGAGGCTCAGAGGCAGAATGCTGGAAAAGACCGAGGCCAAGGATGTCCACTGAGTGTCCACTGGAGTCAGCAAGAGAGACTGAGGACTCACTGGGAGGGACAGCTGGGGAGCAGTGGAGGTGGGAATCAGATAGGAATGTGTGAAGACAGGGAGGCAACCTAGGTGTCCTTCAACAGATGAATAGATAAAGAAGATGTGGTACATACAGTGCAATACTACTCAGCCATTAAAAAGAACAAAATAATGTGCTTGCAGCAACATGGATAGACCTCAAGATTATTGTACTAAGTGAAATAAGTGAAACAGAGGTAAATACCATATGATATCACTTCTATGTTGAATCTGAAAAAAATTATATAAATGAACTTATTTACAAAACAGAAATAGACATACAGACATAGAAAACAAACTTATGGTTACCAAAGAGGATGGGGAGGAGGCGGGGGGTGGGGGGAGAAGAGATACATTAGGAGTTTGGGATTAACACATACACTCTACTATATCTAAAATAGATAAACAATGAGGACCCACTGTACAGCACAGGGAACTCTATTCATATCTTGTAATAATCTATAATGCAAAAGAATCTGAAAAGAATAGATAACAGATAGATAAACTGAATCACTTCACTGTACACTTGAAATTAACACAATAATCAAATATACTGCAATTTTTTTAATGGTTTTTTACAAAAAGTGGGGAGGGGGAGACTGAAATGTGTGAGAGAGCCCAAGACTGGCTGCAAACAGGGCAGGAAAAGGATGCAGGATTCAAGGAGGGTTATTTTGTGTTGTTTTAATATGTGGATGTGTGAATGGGAGAGGGAGTCTTTTAAATGGGAGGAAATACAGCATGTTTGAATGTTGATGGGAAGCATCCAGTAGAGATAGTTGAAGAAACAAAAAAGAGGGCTTAAGTATGTGCTTTTGCTGAGAAAGTAGAGAAGATTCGGCCTGGAGTCTTGGATGGGAGGGATGTTTACTAATGCCCTTAAGATGGGGTCAGGGGTATGTAATAGCTGCAGAGAAGGTTTTTTAGAGAGTAATTTTCACTTGTTCTCAACTCTTTGGCCACTTTAAATATTTAGAGTAATTTTACCACTGACCCAGGCTGTTCTGGTTACTACATTGTTATTTGCATCAGTAAGAAGCTTTTAAATACACTATCGCATTTGATACAATAACTAAGGAAAACATGGTATGCTTCTGGCACTGCCTCTGGTCCTGCCACTGATCCTCAGCCCACAGGCTCCCACTCGCCTGCCACAGGGCAAAGATTAAAACAAAGAAGGAAAGCAAGCAGTCGCTGGTTTCTCCACACTCTGAAAACTTCTTTTTCTTCCACCCATTTCATCCCACTGTGATATAATGTGATATATACTTGTAAACACGTGTAAACAAATAAATCGCGGTGATGAGGAGAGTGGTTATATCAGATAAACACGAGGGTAACTCTGTTACCAACGGGACTATCAGTCATGGTGGTGGGACCATCCGCTCAGGGCTCTGGGGAGGGTACGAGGGATTTCAACTTTGCTGGAAGCAAATGTGGGTGCTAAACAGTCCAAGGATCTGTCACTGGGATTACAGTGAAACTAAACAAAAGTTATCATTTTTTTCTCTTTGTCTGCACTTTAGAAAACTATTTATGTAACTTTTTTCTAGATCTAAATGCAGTTTGGGTATTTAATGCTAATCTAATCACAGTATAACCAGTATTTCAATCAGTAAACAATGCATAAAGATGTATATATTGTTATGTCTGTATAAATTTTATTTTAATGAATATGCTTCTTCTGAAAAAAAAAAAAAAACAGCACTTAAGGCTTTTAGTGTGTTTTTTTAATGTTTCTGAGCAAACATTCACTATTTTGATTCTGACTATTCAGTTGACCTGCAAAATACCTGGAAGTTCCTTAATGAATAAGAGTTTTCTTAACTTTTGTTTTTTGTTTTTTGTCATTTCAATGTTTCATTTGTGGTTGAGTTAGGTGATTTGGAATATTTTTAATCAACTGTTAGGACTTAGTGCAAAAATCAGTTAAAGGCAGCACCCAAACTGATAGAGTCTTACATTTGTATGGTTTTTCAGTAAATAGAGACAATGACTTTGTAAAGAGTCAAATGCCCTCCTCTGCCGTGCAAAGCAGATCTCACTGACCGACTGCTCACCTAGCCACACCATGTCTCCCCTCCTCCTGGAAAGAAACCCACTCACTTGGCACAATAACTAAACCAACGTTTTACCCTCACGTGCAGCACTCACTTTTTAATTTAGAAGAATCTTGAAAAACACGAAGCAGCAGAATTTTGGCACACTTCTCAGAACACACATAAATAAATCTTTCTCAGCAAATCTCCAAGGGTTTTAGGCAAAACTTTGTGAATGCCAGAGCAGAAAGCTAAAAACAATTTCGGGTTTGTTTGTTGAGCCAAAAAAGTGGACATCATGTCCAAAGTACAATTTAAAGCATTATGTTTTTGTATTAAAGAATTCAGTCATATGCATTTCCAACTTAAGAATGTGTCTGCAGAGATTCCCAGGCATGGTCTGTTTCTCCAAGTTTTAACAGAGAAATCCAAACAGGACAGGCTCCGGGAGATAGCAGTGTTTCTGTGACAGCCTCTGAGGACAGAAGTGGATCGTATGTCCAAGTGCACTGCACTTGGGTTTTTCTCTGAGATGATTCAAAACAACAGAAACAATGGCCATGGGCACAATTCTCTTTCCCCCAAATCTCCATGACCTGTGCCTTCCCATTAACAGCAATAGCCATCCTGTAGAACAGGACACTGCACATGATAGAAGTTCAATAAATATTTGTTGAAGCAAAAAATATAAAAGCCAGAGATAACAGGCTGTGCTTGCCATTTTTTTCACCGCTTCACTGAGGTATGATAGACATACAGAAAGCTGTAGGTATTTAATGTTTACAACTTAGTGTATTTGGAGATAACACGATACTGTGCACCTAAAAATTTGTGACGAGGGTAAATTTTATGTTGTGTGCTTGCCTTTCACAAGTAATCGATTTTTCCTGTTTAGAAGGAAAACACAAACACATGGTAAAAAGAAATTTTAAATGTAGGAAAAAGAAAGAGGAAATAGAAATTTCAAGTGTCCTCCAGCCCCAAGAAGCACTTCTCTTTCTCTGTTGCCCACAGTCTACCTGAACCTCCCTTGTGGCTCCCGCATTTCTAACCAGCATCATTACTGCATCTTACGAAGTCTGACCTTTCTGCACAGAGGGGAGATTCTTCACTGGCTTCGTCTCCATATCCCTCACTGCCAAGCCCATGGTACCACGTACAATGGGTACACCTGGAAGGCACTCAGCAAATGTCTTGAGTCAATAATCCCATTATTCTAATTTTCCACATGCATGGGCTAACATTAGGTAGGGAGGCTCAAACATGCCTAACAAATGCATTTAAACTCCTCCCTTCAGTGCTTCTGGAAGAAGGGAGGCATTCATACAAATACTTTAAAGCCTAAATACCATGAAAGATTTCCATCATGTATTTGTGTAATGCACATTGTCCATATTTGTCCACTTAGGTCTTTATTTGAACATCTGGTTTTCTGCTGTGAGCCTCCCTGTGGCTGGATGGAAGCCACTTTGAAACCTGGAAGCAATGCCTGATGTTCTCTAATTACCTTTTTCCCCTCAAATAGGAATAAAATTGAGTGTAAGAAAATTTGGCAATGACTCATTTTGTGTATGGCTCTGATAATTCATTTTAGCCCAATCTCATCAGATCTATTTAACTTACAAAAAAGAAAGTTTTGGTGACTTAAGGAGAAACACATCACACAACAAGCTGACTGGTTCCATTTCAAAGTCATTCCTGTTAGATGGCATGTTAATCACAGCTTGTAGGGCCTTGGCACCTTGTGGCCCCAAGCTGCCCTCTCTCTCCCCCAGCTCCATGTCCCCCCTGCTCTCAGCACTCCAGCCGTGCCAGCACTGTCAGCTCCTCCAACACACATCCTCCCCCTACAGAGCAGCAGCCACCACTGCTTCTCTACCTGATCACACCCCCACCCCCCACCCCCAAACACTGCCTGGTTTAACCTACACTGACTTTAGGTCTCAGCCCAAGGGCCACTGGCTCTAATAAACTATTCCTTACATCTATTCAAGGTCAAGTTCTTCTGCTATGCATTCCTGTAGAATCAATCATTTCTATCATCTCACTGCACTTGTTTTTTAGTTTATAATCTTATTGCATATATTATTGAGATTCTGTCACCAATATTTATTAACACCAGAAGTCTCATGGGAGCATGGTCATGACTGTTTTTGCCCACAAAGGAGACAGTCAAATATTTATTGAATTAATGCATGACAGAAGAATAAATGAATGGACAATAAATATATCCCAAAACCTATTTTGTCCTCTAAAAGGCTCACTTTCTCACTCATCACAATAAATTTCATACTCTTTTTTTCTCTCTTCAAGCTTCTGACATTTTTTCCTCCACTGTCTCCCTCCCCTGATGACATTACCACATGTTTCATGGAGAATACAGGGGCCAAAGCCAACTCTGTCATCTTCCCACCAGCAAGCCTATAATCCAATAAATATTTGCTCCCACCTGTTCCTCAAAACAGAAGGAACAAACAGGAAAAATATAGCATAAATATGGCAGACCTAAATCCAACCACATAACAGTTATGATAAATGTAAATGGACTAAAAACTCCAACTAAAAAGCAGATACTGTAAGACTGGGGATGAAAAGGCAACAAGACTCAACTGTATTATGTCTAGAATAGATGTGCTATAAATATAAGGACACAAATAGCTGAAAGTAAAAATAGCAAAACATAAACCATATGATAGTAAACATAAAAAAGATGAACCAACTACACCAGACAAAATATCCTTTACTACATGTTACTAACATCAGCAAATAGACTTTAAGAAAAGTGATATTACCAGAGACTAAGGAGAACATTTTATAATGACAAAAGGGTCAGCATATCAGGAAAACATAACAATTATAAATTTGTATGTTCCCAGTGACAGCACTTTAAAGTACATGAAACAAAACTGAGAGAAAAATAGCCAAGTCAACAATCACAGTGGAAGATATCAACAACATCCTGTCAGTGATCCACAGAATAACTGAACAGAACATCAGCGAATAACAGACCTCACAAGCATAGGCCAGAGACTGACATTTATGAACAGTGATTTTTTTCAACTGCATCTAGAATGTTCATCAGGAGAGACCACCTACTGGGGTACAAACAAGTTTTGACACATATGAGAAGATGGAAACCACATATAGTATATTTTTTAACCACATTGGAGTTATATTCAAAATGTATAACAGTAAGATATCTTTTTAGAGCCTCAAATATTTGGACATTGAACAGTATACCTCTATGAAACCTGTGGATCAAGGAAGAAATCAGAGGGAAAATTAGAGAATATTTCAAAATAAATAATAATGAAAATGCAACATATCAAATTTGTGGTTTATAGCCAAGGCAGAAATAAGGAGACCATGTCTAGCTTTAAATGATATTAGAAAATTTTTTAAATGGGATTTAAATCAAGTTGCTACAAAAAGTTGAGTAACCTAAAATGAAGTAAATTAAAAGAAAAAAATCTAAAGATAAGAGCAAAAATCAATAAAATGGAAAACAGAAAAAACATCAAAGAGAGCTAACAAAGTTAAAAGTAGATTCTTTGGAAAGATTAATAAAATTGATAAACCCATCACAAGATTGATCAAGGAAAGAAAAAAGACAAAACTACTTAGCCTTATCAGTAATAAAACAAGCAACATGATAAAAATGCTGCAGACATTAAAGAAATAATAAGAAAATGGTATAAACTTTTTTTGCCAATACTGAAACTTACACTAAATGAAATAGAAATTCTGAAGAGCCTGTTTCAGTCAAAGGAATTGAATTTATATAAATAAAACTCCTAAAAAAGAAAATGAGACAAAGATATCACAAAGTAAATTATGAGCCAATATCCCTCATTAATAAATAAGAATAATTCTTAAAATTTTAGCAAGTTGAATGTAACATTATATCAATGAATAATATATTATGACCCAATTGAGTTTACCCCAGAAAGAAAAGTTTGTTTTAACATTTGGAAATCAATATTAAAATGTAATTAACTATAGTAACAGACTAAAATATAAATTATGATCATCTCAAGATGCAGAAAAACATTTGACAAAAACAAACATATTATTGATGAAAACATTCAGCTACAAGGAATAGAAGAGAACCTTCTCAATTGAAAAAAGACATCTATGAAAAACGTACACCTAACATCATACTTACTGATGAAAGGCTGAATGTTTTCCTGCTAAGATCAGAAATGACACAAGAATGTCCATTCTTATCGATTCTATTCAATGTTTTATAGGATTTTCTAACCAGTGAAATCAGACAGGAAAAAAAGAATTAAAGGCAGCAGACTACAAAGGAAAGAATAAAGCTATGATGGTGAGTCAAAAATTGCCCACACTGGGAGATTGGGATTGCCATACATACATTACTAATGAGAAAAGAAAATACCAAATTGTACACTTTAAATATATGCAGTTTATTGAATGTCAGTTGTATCTCAATAAAAGTTCTTAAAGAGAAAACAAAATTATCTGCACTCCAGTTATATTAAAACTTCTGTTGGCTGCACTGTCTTATCAGCACTTTCCACTCAAGGCTACTGTCTCCCCAGTCACTGCTGTGCAGGTGTGAACACGTTATATCAGTTCATTTGTAACTGCTGTGTCAGCAAAAATGGATGCCCCACTTATGATCTGCATGAAAGAAGAGCAGCGTGCAGTGATTCTTTTTTTGCAGTCTGAGGGTGTACCTGGTGCTGTTATTTATCAAAGATTTTGTGGGCAGTATGGAGAAAGTGTTTTGTCACGAAGAAGTGTGTATGAATGGATAGAGATGCTTATTGAAGTGCTGAATGCAGGGGACTGCTATCCAAGGGCATTGTGATCTTGCATGACAATGCAAGTGTGTGGACACTTCTGCCCACAATGTTGACACTTTGCAAAAACTTTGTTTTGAGGTGTTAAACCATCCTCCCTATAGTCCTGATCTTGCTCCATCAGACTTTCACCTGTTTGATCTCCTGAAAGCAGCCCTACAAGAACAAAGATTCACTTCTGATGAAGAAGTGAAGACAGTGGTGCATTCATGGTTCACAGCTCAGCCTAAAACATTTTTTAAGGAGGGAATATGAAAGCTTGTTGATAGGGGGAGAAAAGATGGTGGCAAAGTAGAGGGATGTGGAATGCATCCCTCTCCATAGATGCATTGGGAATGCACCAAAAGATGCAATAATTCCCACAGAGAACCAACTGAACACCAGCAGATGACCTCGGACACCAGAAAGGACAGCAAGGAGCCCGACATAACTGGTAGGGAGGCATCTATGATGGCTCAAAGAGGGGGAAGATGTGGAGCTGTGGCAGATGGGAGGGAGTGAGAAACACACGGAGGGACTGCACCACAGCTCAGCGTTCCGGGACTGAGACATCGATTCACAGCTGAACAGAGGGTCCAAGAGCAGGAGCGTGGGAACCAGAGAGCTGGTTCAGGAGGAGAGAAATTGTTGCCAGTAAGGTAATGGACCAAGAGGACAGGAGGGAAGAGATCCGCAGCGAGAAGTGCCTGCCCCTGAGAGCTGCCCAGCCATGATAGCAGCTGGATGCTGCAAGCTCACGGGCGGTGGGGTGGAGCCGCGGGCATAGCCTCTCTTTCTCTTTCAGCACCTGCAGTGGGCAGTGGAGAGACCCCCTGTGGGCAACCTAAGGCACTCAGGGATAATAGGGACCCTCAGGCCCTTGGGCAGGGCTAGATTAAAACCCATTGGAACGCGGGCAGCAGGGAGGCTGCCAAGAAAAGAAAAAAAAAACCCCAAGAGAGGCCCAACTCTGAGACTTTCTTTTTACACCTGAGCCACCAGTGTCCCTCTGCAACAGGCACCTCCAAGCCTGACTGAAACAACAGTATGCCACTGCTCACTCACTCCCAGGGGAAGGAGCCACTATTGTATCCTCTCCCTCCCCACACACCAACACTTACAGATGAACAATAAAGGAAGTTCTGCTGGTCACAGAATAATACAAAAAACCCAAGGCAAGTAGAAGGACACTTACAGCTGAGACTCTAAGGAAACAGAAATATTACTATCAATTCTATTGAACTGTTCCATTCTGGGATCAGTTCTGTTTTTTTTTTTTTCCCCCTCTCTTTTTTTTTTTTTTTCCTTTATTAATTATGATCTTAGAGCTAAGGGACCTACAAGTTTTATAACATATTTTTTAATTCTATTTTTTATTCTATTTTTATTTTTTTGCCTTTTTATATACTTCTATTTCTAGCTAAGTTTTTGGTAGTACGGACAATATATCTCTCATACCTTCCTTTCATCTCTATCTTTTATACATTTCTATTCCTTTCTTTTTATTTGCATATTTCCAGTCACACTACACTCTTCTGTTCCCCTGCCTTCCACCCATTTTTAGTTTATTTTATCTTAACATACTTATAAGCAACTCTATCGATCTGCTCAGACTCCTTGTTCTATTCTCCAGATGACACACTGCCTTGGTATTTAATATTAGCTTTTTGTCTTTATCTTAGTTCCTAGTACAATTGGCTAATTTCCTTCTGAGAATCTCCAGTCTGTCTGGTGTTACTCTAGCTCTTTTTTATATTTGATCCTAGCTTACAAAATCTCCCTGGATTAGTGTTTGTATGTGTAAGGTGTTATTTGTTTGTTTGTTTTTGCTTTTGTTTCTGTTTTGTTCTGTTTTGGTTGCCAATCTCTGTTGGGTTTCTCTTTGAATATCTGATAGCATACTGGGGTTCTTCTCTCAGGTCTTTCCAGAGCCTTAACTCCTAATGGATTCAGTAATTGTGTGTCTTATACATGTATGTGTTTCCTAGACTTAGTATTTGTTTAATCCAACACTCGGACATTAGGCTGGGGCTTGGACAGTCTTCTATAAACCCCTCTATTGCCAGCACAAGCAACCAGAGGAGTTTGGACTACGGTGAGGCAAGAAAGAAACACCATGCAGGCAAAGAAGCAGGAAAAAAACCCACAAGACCAAATAAATGAAGAGGAAATAGGAAAAATGCCTGAAAAAGAATTCAGAGTAATGATAGTAAAAATGATACAAAATCTCAATAATAAAATAGAGAAAGTACAAGAAACAGTTCATAAGAACTCAGAAAAACAAACAGCAATGGATAACAAAATAACTGAAATTAAAAATACTCTAGATTGTATAACCAGCAGAATGACTGAGGCAGAAGAATGAATAAGTGAATTGGAAGATAGAATGGGGGAAATAACTGCCACAGAGCAGGAAAAAGAAAAAAGAATAAAAAGAATGGAAGAAGTCTCAGAGACCTCAGTGATAACATTAAACATACCAACATTCGAATTACAGGCATCTCAGAAGAAGAAGAAAAAAAGAAAGGGTCTGAGAAAATATTTGAAGAGGTTATAGTGGAAAATTTCCCCAACATGGGAAAGGAAATAATTAACCAAGTCCAAGAAGCACAGATAGTCCCATACAGAATAAACCCAAGGAGAAATACACCAAGGCACATATTAATCAAACTAATGACAATTAAACACAAAGAAAAAATATTAAAAGCAGCAAGAAAAAAGCAACAAATAACATACAAAGGAAAACCCATAAGGATAACAGCTGACCTTTCTACAGAAACTCTGCAGGCCAGAAGGGAATGGCAGGATATACTGAAAGTCCTGAAAAAGATAAACCTACAGCCAGGAATACTCTACCCAGCAAGAATGTCATTCAGATTCGATGGAGAAATCAAAAGCTTTCCAGACAAGCAAAAGTTAAGAGAATTCAGCACCACCAAACCAGTCTTACAACAAGTGCTAAAGGAACTTCTCTAAGTAGGAAACACAAGAGAAGGAAAACATCTACAAATACAAACCCAAAACAATTAAGAAAATGGTAATAGAAACACAAATGTCAATAATCACCTTAAATGTAAATGGATTAAATGCTCCAACCAAAAGACACAGACTGGCTGAATGGATACAAAAACAAGACCCTTCTATATGCTGCCTACAAGAAACCCACTTCAGACCAAGGGATACATATAGACTGAAAGGAAAGGGATGGAAAAAGATATTCCATGCAAATGGAAGTCAAAAGAAAGCTGGAGTAACAATACTCATATCAGACAAATTAGACTTGAAAGTAAAGACTATTACGAGAGACAAGGAAGGACACTACATAATGATCAAGGGATCCATCCAAGAAGAACATATCACAATGGTAAATATCTATGACCCCAACATAGGAGCACCTCAATACATAAGGCAGATGCTAACAGCCATAAAAGGGGATATCGACAGTAACACAATAATAGTGGGAGACTTGAACACCCCACTTACATCAATGGACAGATCATCCAAACAAAAAATAAATAGACACACAAGCCTTAAATGACACATTAGACCATCTCAACTTGATATTTATAGGACATTCCATCCAAAAACTGCAGAATATACTTTCTTCTCAAATGCACACAGATCATTTTCCAGGATAGATCACATCTTGGGTCACAAATCAAACTTTGGCAAGTTCAAGAAAATTGAAATCATATCAAGCATCTTCTCAGACTACAATGCCATGAGACTAGATATCAATTACAGGGAAAAAAAACTGCAAAAATACAAACACATGGAGGCTAAACAATTCACTATTAAACAACCAAGAAATCATTAAAGAAATCAAAGAGGAAATCAAAAAATATCTAGAAACAAACGACAATGAAAACACAACAACCCAAAATCTATGGGATGCAACAAAAGCAGTTCTAAGAGGGAAGTTTATAGCAATACAGTCCTACCTCAAGAAACAAGAAAAATATTGAATAAACAACCTAATCTTACACCTAAAACAATTACAAAAAGAAGAACAAAGAAACCCCAAAGTGAGCAGAAGGAAAGAAATCATAAAGATCAGAGCAGAAATAAATGAAATAGAAAGGAAGGAAGCAATAGCAAAAACTAATAAAACTAAAAGCTGGTTCTTTGAGAAGATAAACAAAATTGACAAACCATTAGCCAGACTCATCAAGAAAAAAAGGGAGAAGATGCAAATCAACAGAATTAGAAATGAAAAAGGAGACGTAACAACGGACACCTCAGAAATACAAAAGATCATGAGAGACTACTACAAGCAACTATATGCCAATAAATTGGATAACCTGGAAGAAATGGATAAATTCTTTGAAAAATACAATCTTCCAAGACTGAGCCAGGAAGAAATAGAAACTATGAACAAACCATTCACAAGTATGGAAATTGAGGCACTGATTTAAAATCTCCCAACAAACAAAAGCCCAGGGCCAGATGGATTCACAGGTGAATTCTACTGAACATTTGGAGAAGAGCTAATATCTATCCTTCTCAAACTCTTCCAAAATATTGCAGGAGGAACACTCCCAAACTCATTCTATGAGGCCACCATTGCCCTGATACCAAAACCAGGCAAAGATGTCACAAAAAAAGAAAATTACAGACCAACATCACTGATGAATTTAGATGCAAAAATCCTCAACAAAATACTAGCCAACAGAACCCAACAGCACATTTAAAAACTCATACACCATGATCAAGTGGGGTTTATCCCTGGGATGCAAGGATTCTTCAATATATGCAAATCAATCAACGTGATACATCATATCAACAAATTGAAGGATAAAAACCATATGATCATCTCAATAGATGCAGAAAAAGCTTTTGACAAATTCAACATCCATTTATGATGAAAATTCTCCAGAAAATGGGCACAGAAGGAAATTACCTCAACATAATAAAAGCCATATACACGAAATCAAAAGCCAACATCATTCTAAATGGGAAAAACTGAAAGAATTCTCTCTAAGAACAGGAACAAGACAAGGGTGTCCACTCTTACCATTATTATTCAACACAGTTTTGGGAGTTTTAGCCACAGTGGTCAGAGAAGAAAAAGAAATAAAAGGAATCCAAATTGGAAAAGAAGAAGTAAAATTGTCGTTCTTTGCAGATGACATGATATTATACATAGAAAACCCCAAAGACTCTACCAGAAAACTGCTGGCACTAATTGATGAATTTAGTAAAGTAGCAGGATACAAAATTAATGCACAGAAATCTCTTGCATTCCTATACACTAACAACAAAAAAGCAGAAAGAAAAATTAAGGAAACTCTCCCATTCACCACTGCAACAAAAAGAATAAAATACTTAGGAATAAACCTGCCTAAGGAGGTAAAAGACCTGTAGGCAGAAAACTATAAGACACTGATGAAAGAAATCAAAGATGACACAAACAGATGGAGAGACATACCATGTTCCTGGATTGGAAGAATCAACATCGTGAAAATGTCTGTACTACCCAAAGCAATTTACAGATTCAATGCAATCCCGATCAAATTACCAATGGCATTTTGCACAGAACTAGAGTAAGAAATCTTACGATTTGTATGGAAATGCAGAAGACCCCAAATAGCCAAAGCAATCTTGAGAAGGAAAAATAGAGTTGGTGGAATCAGGCTTCCTGACTTCAAACTATACTACAAGGCCACAGTGATCAAGACAGTATGGTACTGGCACAAAAATAGAAAGGAAGATCAATGGAATAGAATAGAGAACTCAGAGGTAAGGCCAAACATGTATGGGCACCTTATCTTTGGCAAAGGAGGCAAGAATATACAATGGAAAAAAGACAACCTCTTCAATAAGTGGTGCTGGGAAAATTGGGCAGCTACATGTAAAAGAATGAAATTCGAACGCTTCCTAACACCATACACAAAAATAAACTCAAAATAGATTAAAGACCTAAATGTAAGGCCAGACACTATAAAACTCCTAGAGGAAAACATAGGCAGAACACTCTACGACATACATCAAAGCGAGATCCTTTTTGACCCACCTCCTAGAATCATGGAAATAAAATCAAGAATAAACAAATGGGATCTCATGAAACTTAAAAGCTTTTGCACAGCAAAAGAAACCATAAACAAGACTAGAAGGCAACCCTCAGAATGGGAAAAAATAGTTGTCAACAAAACAACAGACAAAGGATCATCCTCCAAAATATACAAGCAGCTCATGCAGCTTAATACCAAAAAAGCAAGTTACCCAATCCACAAATGGACAGACGACCTAAATAGACATTTCTCCAAAGAAGACATGCAGATGGCCAACAAACACATGAAAAGAGGTTCAACATCACTAATCATCAGAGAAATGCAAGTCAAAGCCACAATGAGGTATCACCTCACACCGATCAGAATGGCCATCATCACAAAATCTGGAAACAACAAATGTTGGAGAGGGTGTGGAGAAAAGGGAACTCTCCTGCACTGTTGGTGGGAATGTAAGTTGGTACAGCCACTATGGAAAACAGTTTGGAGGTTCCTTAAAAAACTAAAAATAGAACTACCATATGACCCAGTAATCCCACTACTGGGCATATACCCAGAGAAAACCATAATCCCAAAAGAAGCATGTAGCATAATGTTTATTGCAGCACTATTTACAATAACCAGGACATGGAAGCAACCTAAATGCCCACCAACAAATGAATGGATAAAGAAGATGTGGCATATATGTACAATGGAATATTACTCAGCTATAAAAAGGGATGAGATGGAGCTATACGTAATGAGGTGGATAGACCTAGAGTCTGTCATACAGAGTGAAGTAAGTCAGAAAGAGAAAGACAAATATTGTATGCTAACTCTTATATACGGAATCTAAAAATGGTACTGATGAACTCAGTGACAAGACAAGAACAAGGACGCAGATGCAGAGAATGGACTGGAGAACTCGAAGTTTGGGAGGGTGGGGGGTGAAGGGGAAGCTGAGATGAAGTGAGAGAGTAGCATAGACATATATATACTACCAACTGTAAAATAGATAGCCATTGGAAGCTGCTCTATAACAAAGGGAGTTCAACTCGAGGATGGATGATGCCTTAGAGGACTGGGACGGGGAGGGTGGGGGGGAGTCGAGGGAGGGAGGGAATATAGGGATATGTGTATAAATACAGATAATTGAACTTGGTGTACCTCAAATAAATAAATAAATAAATGAAATGAAAAAAAAAAAAGAAAGCTTGTTGACAGGTGGACAAAGTGTATTGAAAATCAAGGAGATTATGTCAAAAAATGATGTGTTTGTCTTTTCTAAAAGTTAATTGAAATAAATTCTACGGCCAGAGTGCAGATAATTTTTGACTCACCCTCATATATTAATCATATATGATATAATTGTTTATGTAGAAGACCTCATGAAATCTACCAATTTAAAAAAGATACTAGAACTAATAATTTTATTTAGCAAAGTTTCAGTACGTAAGATCAATACATGAGAGACGGATCAAGATGGTAGAGTAGGAGGATGTGCGCTCACTCCCTCTTGCAAGAGCACCAGAATTACAACTAACTGCTGAACAATCATCGACAGAAAGACACTGAAACTCACCAAAAAAGATACCCCACATCCAGAGACAAAGGAGAACCCACAATGAGATGGTAGGAGGGGCACAATCACATTACAATGAAATCCCATAAATGCTGGGTGGGTGACTCACAAACTGGAGAACAGTTATACCACAAAAGTCCACCCACTAAAGTGAGGGTTCTGAGCCCCACGTCAGGCTTCCCAACCAGGGAGTCCAGCAACAGGGGGAGGAATCCCCAGAGAATCAGACTTTGAAAGCCAGCAGGATTTGATTGCAGGACCTCCACAGGACTGGGGGAAACAGACTCCACTCTTGGAGGGCACACAAAAAAGTGTACTCACCAGGACCCAGGGGGAAGGAGCAGTGACCCCATAGGAGACTGAATCAGACCAACCTGCTGGTGTTGGCGGGTTGCTGGCAGAGGTAGGGGGCGGCTGGGGGCAGGGGTTCTGGGAAGTGCTCATTGGTGTGAGCCTTCCTAGAGTCTGCCATTAGCCCCACTAAAGAGCCTGTAAGCTCCACTGCTAGGTAGCCTCAGGCCAAATATCAAACAAGGTGGGAACACAGCCCTACCCCTTGGCAGACAAGTAGATTAAAGTTTTACTGATCTCCGCCCACCAAATCAGATTAAAGTCCTACTGAGCTCAGCCCACTCAGCCCTACCCACCATCAGTCCCTCCCATCAGGAAGCATGTTCCAGCCTCCTAGATAGCTTCCTCCACAAGAGGGCAGACAACAGTATTAAGCAGTATCAGCAGTATTTCCTCCTGTGGAACTGAAAACCACAGCCACAGAAAGATAGAGAAAATGAAAAAGCAGAGGACTTTGTACCAGATGAAGGGACAGCATAAAACACCAGAAAAACAACTAAGTGAAGAGGAGATAGGCACCCTTCGAGAAAAAGAATTCAGAATAATGATAGTGAAGATGATCCAGGACTTTGAAAAAAGACTGGATGCAAAGATCCAAAAGTTTACCAAAGACCTAGAAGAATTAAAGAGCAAACAAACAGAGATATGCAACACAGTAACTGAAATGAAAAATACACTAGAAGGAACCAATAGCAGGTTAACTGAGGCAGAAGGGCGAGTAAGTGACCTGGAAAACAGAATGGTGATAATCACTGATGCAGAAAAGAATAAAGAAAAAAGAATGAAAAGAACTGAAGACAGCCTAAGAGACCTCTGGAAAAATGTTAAACGCACCAACATTCACATTATAGGGGTCCCAGAAGGAGAAGAGAGAGAGAGAAAGGACCTGAGAAGATATTGGAAGAGATTATAGTTGAAAACTTCCCTAACATGGGAAAGGAAATAGCTACCCAAGTCTAGGAAGCTCAGAGAGTCCCAGGCAGGATAAACCCAAGGAGAAACACACCAAGATATATAGTAGTCAAATTGACAAAAATTAAAGGCAGAGAAAAGTTATTAAAAGCAACAAGGGAAATATGACAAATAACATACAAGGGAATTCCCATAAGATTAACAGCTGATTTCTCAGCAGAAACTCTGCAAGCCAGAAGGGAGTGGCATGATATGCTTCAAGTAATGAAAGAGAAGAACCTATAACTAAGAATACTCTACCCAGCAAGGATCTCATTCAGATTCGAGGGAGAAATCAAAAGCTTTAGAGACAAGCAACAGCTAACAGAATTCAGCACCACCAAACCAGCCCTACAACAAATGCTAAAGGAACTTCTCTAAGCAGGAAACATAAGAGAAGAAAAGGATCTACAGAAGCATAAGCAAAACAATTAAGAAAATGGTAATAGGATCATACATATCAATAATTACCTTGAACGTAAATGGACTAAATGCACCAACCAAAAGACACAGACTGGCTGAATGGATACAAAAACAAGACCCATATATATGCTGTCTCCAAGAGACCCACTTCAGGCCTAGGGACACATACAGACTGAAAGTGAGGGGATGGAAAAAGATATTCCATGCAAATGGAAATCAAAAGAAAGCTAGAGTAGCAATACTCATATCAGATAAAATAGCCTTTAAAATAAAAAATGTTACAAGAGACAAGAAAGGACACTACATAAAGATCAAGGGATCAATCCAAGAAGAAGAGATAACAATTATAAATATATATGCACCCACTATAGGAGCACCTCAATATGTAAGGCAAATGCTAGCAACTATGACAGAGGAAATCAACAGTAACACAATAATAGTGGGGGACTTTAACACCCCACTGACACCAATGGACAGATCATCCACACAAAAAATTAATAAGGAAACACAAGCTTTAAATAACACAATAAATCAGCTTGATTTAATAGATATCTACAGGACATTACATCCAAAAACAGCAGATTACTCATTCTTCTTAAGTGCACATGGAACATTCTCCAGGATAGATCACATTTTGGGTCATAAATCAAGCCTTGGTAAATTCAAGAAAATTGAAATCATACCAAGCATCTTTTCTGACCACAACGCTATGAGATTAGAAATTAATTACAGGAAAAAAAGTGTAAAAAACACAAACACATGGAGGCTAAGCAATATGCTACTAAAT
Organism: Hippopotamus amphibius kiboko; assembly: GCF_030028045.1. Classification (NCBI taxonomy): domain Eukaryota; kingdom Metazoa; phylum Chordata; class Mammalia; order Artiodactyla; family Hippopotamidae; genus Hippopotamus; species Hippopotamus amphibius. The sequence goes on along the minus strand of NC_080190.1, from coordinate 3,606,692 downwards.
AACCAAGAGATCACTGAAGAAATTAAAGAGGAAATAAAAAAATACCTAGAGACAAATGACAATGAAAACACCATGATCCAAAACCTATGGGATGCAGCAAAGGCAGATCTAAGAGGGAAGTTTATAGCAATACAATCCTACCTCAAGAAACAAGAAAAATCCCAAGTAAACAGTCTAACCTTACACCCAAAGAAACTAGAGAAAGAAGAGCAAACAAAACCCAAAGTTAGTAGATGCAGAGAAATCATAAAGATCAGAGCAGAAATAAATGAAATAGAAACGAAGAAAACAATAGCAAAAATCAATAAAACTAAAAGCTGGTTCTTTGAGAAGATAAATAAAATCAATAAACCTCTAGCAAAACTCATCAAGAAAAAGAGGGAGAGGACTCAAATCAATAAGATTAGAAACAAAACAGGAGAAGTTACAACAGACATGGCAGAAATAAAAAGCACCATAAGAGACTACTACAAGCAACCATATGCCAATAAAATGGAGAACCTGGATGAAATGGACAAATTCTTAGAAAGGTATAACATTCCAAGACTGAATCAGGAAGACATAGAAAATATGAACAGACCAATCACAAGGAATGAAATTGAAACTGTGATTAAAAATCTCCCAACAAACAAAAGTCCAGGACCAGATGGATTCACAGGTGAATTTTATCAAACATTTAGAGAAGAGCTAACACCCATCCTTCTCAAACTCTTCCAAAACATTTCAGAGGAAGGAACACTCCCAACCTCATTCTATGAGGCCACTATCACCCTGATACCAAAACCAGACAAAGATACTACAAAAAAAGAAAACTACAGACCAATATCACTGATGAATTTAGATGCAAAAATCCTCAACAAAATACTAGCCAACAGAATCCAACAACACATTAAAAGGATCATACACCATGATCAAGTGGGGTTTATCCCTGGAATGCAAGGATTCTTCAATATACACAAATCAATCAATGTGATACATCATATTAACAAACTGAAGGATAAAAACCACATGATCATCTCAATAGATGCAGAAAAAGCTTTTGACAAAATTCAACACCCATTTATGATAAAAACTCTCCAGAAGGTGGGCATAGAGGGAACCTACCTCAACATAATAAAGGCCATATATGACAAACCCACAACAAACATCATTCTCAATGGTGAAAAACTGCAAGCATTCCCTCTAAGATCAGGAACAAGACAAGGTTATCCACTCTCACCACTACTATTTAACATAGCTTTGGAAGTCCTTGCCACAGCCATCAGAGAAGAAAAAGAAATCAAAGGAATCCAAATTGGAAAAGAAGAAGTAAAACTGTCACTGTTCACAGATGACATGATATTATACATAGAAAATCCTAAAGATGCCACCAGAAAACTACTCGAGCTAATCAATGATTTCAGTAAAGTTGCAGGATACAAAATTAATGCACAGAAATCTCTTGCATTTCTATACACTAACAATGAAAGATCAGAAAGAGAAATTAAGGAAACAATCCCATTCACCATTGCAAAAAAAGAATAAAATACCTAGGAATAAACCTAACCAAGGAGGTAAAAGACCTGTACTCAGAAAACTATAAGACACTCATGAAAGAAATCAAAGATGATACAGACAGATGGAAGGACATACCGTGTTCTTGGATTGGAAGAATCAACATTGTGAAAATGACTATACTACCCAAAGCGATTTACAGATTCAATTCAATCCCCATCAAATTACCAATGGCATTTTTCACAGAACTAGAACAAGAAATTTTACTATTTGTATGGAAACACAAAAGACCCCAAATAGCCAAAACAATCTTGAGAAGGAAAGACGGAGTTTGTGGAATCAGGCTTCCTGACTTCAAACTATACTACAAGGCTACAGTGATCAAGTAAGTATGGTATTGGCACAAAAACAGAAATATAGATCAATGGAACAAAATAGAAATCCCAGAGATAAACTATGGTCAACTAATCTATGGTAAAGGAGGCAAGAATATACAATGGAGAAAAGGCAGCCTCTTCAATAAGTGGTGCTTAGAAAATTGGACAGCCACATGTAAAGGAATGAGATTAGAACACTCCCTAACACCATACACAAAAATAAACTCCAAATGGCTTAAAGACCTAAATGTAAGGCCAGACACTATAAAACTGCTAGAGGAAAACATAGGAAGAACACTCTTTGACGTAAATAACAGCAAGATCTTTTTTGATCCACCCCCTAGAGTAATGGAAATAAAAACAAAAATAAATAAGTGGGACCTAAGGAAACTTCAAAGCTTCTGCACAGCAAAGGAAACTATAAGCAAGATAAAAAGACAACCCTCAGAATGGAAGAAAATATTCGCAAATGAATCAACAGACAAAGGATTAATCTCCAAAATATATAAACAGTTCATGCAGCTCAATATCAAAAAAAACAAGCACCCCAATCAAAAAATGGGCAGAAGACCTAAATAGGCATTTCTCCAAAGATGACATACGGATGGCCAAGAGGCACATGAAAAGCTGCTCAACATCACTAATTATTAGAGAAATGCAAATCAAAACAACAATGAGGTATCATCTCACACCAGTCAGAATGGGCATCCTCAGAAAATCTACAAACAGTAAATGCTGGAGAGGGTGTGGAGAAAAGGGAACGCTATTGCACTGTTGGTGGCAATGTAAATTGATACAGCCACTATGGAGAACAGTATGCAGGTGCCTTGAAAAACTAAAAATAGAGTTACCATATGACCCAGCAATCTCACTGCTGGGCATATACCCAGAGAACACCATAATTCAAAAAGACACATGCACTCCAATGTTCATTGCAGCACTATTTACAATAGCCAGGACATGGAAGCAACCTAAATGTCCATCAACAGATGAATGGATAAAAAAGATGTGGTACATATATACAATGGAATATTACTCAGCTGTAAAAAGCAAGGAAACTGGGACATTTCTAGAGACATGGATGGACTTGGAGACTGTCATACAGAGTGAATTGAGTCGGAAAGAGAAAAACAAATACCTTATATTAACACATATATGCGGACTATAGAAAAATGGTACAAATCAACCAGTTTGCAAGGCGGAAATAGAGACACAAATGTAGAGAACAAACATATGGACACCAAGTGGGGAAAGTGGGGAGGGTTGGGGGGGAATGAATTGGGAGATTGGGATACAAAATTGTATGCTCCAAATATATGCAGTTTATTGTATGTTAACTGTATCTCAATAAAAAAGAAAAGAAAAAAAAGATCAATACATGAAAATCAGTTTTACACTATATATTAGTGACAAACCATTGTAAATTAGAAATATGAAACAACAGCATTTATAAAAGCATCAGAACAAGTGAAATACTTAGGGAAATTTTTAACAAAAGACACACAAGACATGCACAACAAGAACTACTAATTTTTTACAAAGAAATTAACTTAAATAAGTGGATAAATATACCATGTTCCTAGTTTAGAAACCTCAATATTATTAATACCTCTGTTCTTCTTAAATGTATCTTTAGATTCAAAGCAAGTCCTATTCCAAACCCCAGAATGCTTTTCTGTGGAAATTGACAAGCCAAATCTAAAATTCATATGGAAATGTAAAGGCTTTAATTTAGCCAAAGAAACTTAGAAGGATATAGTCTTTCCAAAACAAAATGGTGCTGAAATAATTGGCTACCCAGATGCAAAAAATAAACTTGGATCTATATCTCTCATTCCATACAAAAATTAACTCAAAAAGGATCATAGACCTGAATAAAATCCTAAAGCTATAAAACCTTTGGGAAAAAAATTAGAAGAAAATCTTTGTGGCTTGGGTTAGATAAAGATTTTCTTATATGCAAGATCAAAAGCAAGATCCCTGGAAGAAAAAAAAATGATAAATCAGACTTCAACTATTTAAAAAATTTTGGTTTGTGAGAGACATTGTTAATATGATGATAACCCAAGCCATACACTGGGAGAAAACATTTTCAAATCACATATCTAACGATGGACTTACACTGAGAATAAATAAAGGACTCTCAAAACTCAATCATAAGAAAATGAATAACCCAGTAAAAACTGGACAAAAGATTTTAAGACATTTCACCAAAGAAAATGTAGAGGGAGCAATTAAACACATTCAAAGATGTTCAACATCATTTAGTATTAGAGGAGCAGAAATTAAAACTATGGTGATATACTGTTACCCACCTCCTACAATGGTTAAAAGATTGAGCATTCAAATGTTGGCAAAGTTCTGCAAACAACTGGACCCTCACAGCTGGTGGAAATGTCAAATAGCACAGCATGGAAAAAGAGTTTGTCATTTCTTCAAAAGGTAAGCATATACCTACCATATGGCTCAGTCAATTCACTCATAGATGTTGACCCAAAAGAAATGAAAATGTATGTCCACAGAAAGATTTCTGAATAAATGCTTATGACAGTGTTATTTGTGATAGCCAAACATTGGAAACAACCCAGATGTCTATCAAAAGGTGAGTGGATAAGCAAACAGTGGGATGCCTGAACTGTGGGGAACTACTCAGCAATGTAAAGGAACAAACCGTTGCTGTACATAACAATATGGATGAATCTCAAAATAGGTATGCTACGAGAGAATAGACAAAACAAGAATATGCACCTATTAGTCCACATATATAAAATCTTAGGAAATGTACACTAGGGTACAGTGACAGAAAGCGCATCAGTGGTTGCCTGAAATGGGGTAGGGGTGTGTGAGTGTGGGAGTAGCAAGGAGGAAGAAAGGGTCACAAAGGTGCACAACGAAACTCTTGGGAGTGATGGGTGTGTTCATTATCTTGATTATGATGGGTGTTGGCTACACAGCTGTATACATATGTCAGAAGTTTTCAAATTTCAATATACACAGTATGATACATGTCAGTTACAACTCCATAAAGTTTTTAAATCAATTACTATTCCTACATTTTAGCAACAACAATTAGAAACTGAAACTTAACAATATAATTCCATTTACAATGGCCTCAAAAATATTTAATATATATGAGTAAGTTTAACAAAAGACAGGAAGAACCTCTATACTGAAAACTACAAAATTTTGCTGTGAGAAATTTTTAAAAGACCCAAATAATTAGAAAAATACATCATGGTCATAGATTAGGAGAATCAATATCAGTAAGACATGCAAATTCACTTATAGATTCAATGCAATCCTATTCATGTGCCCCAATCTTTCTTATAGAGATTGACAAGCTGATTCTAAACTTCATATGGAAATGCTAAGGGCCTAGAAAAGTCAAAACAATGTTGAAAAAGCAAAACCAAGCTGAGGACTTTACTATCTGAATTCTAGATTTACCAAGAAGCTTCAGGAACCCTGACAGTGTAGTACTGGCACAGGAGTAGACAAACAGTTTGAGGGAATAGAATACAGAAATAGACTGATACTTATATGGCCAATAGACTTTTCACAAACACACCAAACAATTCAACAGGAAAATTAAATTCAACAAATTGTACTGGAACAACTGACATCCACATGGAAAAAAATTAATTTTGGACCCCAACACTTCACATCATACCAAAAAAAATTTCAAAATGAATTGTAGATCTATATATCTTTATAAATCACATATCTATAAAGCTTTTGGAAGAAAATGTAAGAGAATATTGTTCCAACCTACAGGCAAAGATTTATTAGACAGAACCCAAAAAGCAATAGGCATGAAGAAAAAATGATGAATTGGACTTATTTAAATTAAAAACTGATGCTCATCAAAAGACACCATTAAAATGAATAAGCAAACCACAAATATTTACAAAACATTTGTCTGACAAAGGACATATTCAAAATACACGACTCCTACAATTCAATAATAGAAAGACAAACAGCCCAACTAAGTTAAAATATGGGCAAAATAATAATTGAACAGACATTTCACAAATGAAGCTGTATGAATGGTCAATAATCACACAAACCAGTGCTCAGCATCTCTTGTTGCCAAGGAAATACAAATTAAAGCTGCAGTGTGATATCACTATGTGCCCTAGAACAGTGAGAATTAATAAGACTGACAAAACCAAGTGTTGGCAAGGAAATGGAGCAACATGAATTCTCATGTAGCTCTGGGTGAAACATACAATGTTACAACCATTTTGGAAAAGTTTTAACAGTTTCATTTAAAGTTACACCTACTCTGTGGATCTGTCTAATAGAAATTAAAATATATGTCCCCCCGAAGTGTATAAGGATATTCATAGCAACTTCATTCACAGTGACTGAAAGTGACAACCCCCAACTGTCTATCACTGAGAGTATGAATGAACAATGTGTGATGTAGCACACTAGGCAGCAGTAGCGAGAAAGGAACTACTGACTCCTGGATGTGGATAATCTCCCAGATGTAACACTGAGTGCAAGGAGCCAGACACAAAGAAGTTCACACCACGTGATTTCATTTATGGAAAGTTCTAGAACAGAAAAAACTAAAACAAGATGGAAAAAGTCAAAAGAGTGGTGTCCTGGGCAGGGGTGTGGGATGGTGGCAGAGCAGGAACTGACTGGGAAGAGAGGGGATTGAAATGTTCTCTATGGTGACAGGGATGTGAATTACATGACTGCAACTGTTTGTCAAAATTGTACAGTTACTGTGTGTGTATTTCAATGTGTGTAAATGTCAACTTAAAAAAGAATCTTAAGATTCAAAGATTACCAAGATGGTGGTGTAGGAGACCCCAGCCTCTATCCTCCCACAAAGAATCTAAAAAAGGATTAAGTCATGGAAACAGAGAATAGATTTGATGGTTACCAGGGGCTGGGGGTGGGGGAAATGTGGAGATGTTGGTCAGTTATAAGATGAATAACTTATATATGGTTACTATAGTTACCAATACTGTACTGGGTACCTAAAAGTTACTTTAAAAGTAGCTCTTAAATGTTTTCACTACAACAACAAAATGGTAATTATGTGAGATGAAGGATGTATTAACTAAGCTTATTGTGGTAAACATTTCACAATATACACATGTACCAAATAATCATGTACATCTTATACAATGTTATATGTCAATTATATCTCATTAAACCTGTGGAGGGAGAAGAACTGTAAATAATGAAAAGAATAAAGTGAGGCTGGGGTGAGTAGAGGAATGGGTGAAAAAGCAATGGCAAAATGTTCCTAATTGTTGAAGGTAGGTGCTGGGTATGTCAGGGTCCATTGTATTATTCTTTTTATTTATATGTATTTGGAATTTCCTACAATCAATAGTAAAAAAAACTATTAGGAAAAAATTCAAGTTGGCTTTCAAAATAATTCTCATATAACACTTCAGGGATAATGCTAGAAATGAAAAAGTATTTGAAACTTTTAAAACCAGTTTATAAGTCACCCAGCAAGACATTTCTTAGACCAGATTACCATACCATACATGGTTATACATACAGAGATAAAATATATACAACATAGAGCAAACATGCACACTCATGTAATTAGCAGGTAAGAGTCAGGGCTACGGCACAGGTCTTGGTGTCATGTGCCCTAGTAACTGGGGACTTGGGGGAAAGGGTTCAAGTTCTGGCTTTGCTGCTGTCTTTGGGGATACCAGTTACTCTAAGTAAATTCCCTCACCTATCAAATGAGAAAAAAATCACAGCGCCTACCACACACAATTGTTATGAAAATTTACTGAGACAACTTATCGAAGCAATTGCATCTTTTAAGGGAAGACTCAATACTATTTTTACTTATTTTATTGAAATACAGTTGATTTACAATATTATACTGGTTTCAGGCATACAGCATAGTGGTTCAATATTTTATCAATTATACTCCCTTTAAAATTATTACATAATTATGGCTATATTTTCTTGTGCTGTACAATATATCTTTGTTTATTATCTACTTTTTTTTTTACAAACTATGAGGTTTATTAAGGCTTATAGTATACATCTTAAACTTATCACAATTAATCTTCAAGTGATATTATATTATTTCTCATAAAGTATAAGAACCATACAATATTATACTTCCATTTTCACCTCCTGGCCTTTGTGCTATTGTGATGCATTTTGCTTGTATATATACTATATTTTTTTTGGTTTTTTATTTTTTAAGCTCTTTATTGGAATATAATTGCTTTATACTCTTGTACCAGTTTTTGAGCTACACCAAAGTGAATCAGCTGTATTTATACATACATCCCCATGTCCCCTCCCTCCCGTGACTCCCTCCCACCTCCCTATCCCACTCCTCCTAAGTCATCACCCATCATCGAGTTGATCTCCCTTTGTTATACAGCAATTTCCCACTAGTTATCTATTTTACATTGTATCTATGTCTATGCTACTCTCTCACTTCATCCCAGCTTCCCCTTCGCCCCCCACCCCCCACCCCAACCCTGTGTCCTTAGGTCCATTCTCTACTATTTTATATATAGTATTTGTATCTCTTAATCCCCCTATCCTGCCCCTCCAAACTTCCCTCTCCCCATTAGTAACCACTAGTTTGTTTCCTATATCTTGGTGTCTCTTACTATTTCATTACACATTTGTTTCATTTTTTTTATTCCGTATATAAGTGATAACACATAGCATTTGTCTTTCTCTGTCTGACTTATTTCACTAAGCATAATGCTCTCTAGGCCCATCATGTTGTTGCAAACGAGAGAATTTCATTCTTTCTCATGGCTGAGTAATATTCCATGGTATATATGTGCCACATCTTCTTTATCCATTCATCTGTAGCTGGACACTTGGGTTGCTTCCATTGTAAATAAAGTTGCTATGAACACTGGGGCACAGGTATCTTTTTGAATTAGTGTTTTCATTTTCTTTAGATATATTCCCAGCAGTGGAGTTGCTGGGTCATATGGTAGCTCTATTTTAAGTTTTTTGAGGAAACTCCATACTGTTTTCCACAGTGGCCACACCAATTTACATTTCCAACACAGTGTACAAGGGTTCCATTTTCTCCACGTCCTCTCCAACATTTGTTATTTGTAGACTTTTTGACTAGCCACCCTGACAGGTGTGAGTCTTACTGTGGTTTTCATTTGCATTTCTCTAATAATAAGCAATGTTGAGTATCTTTTTACATGCCTCTTAGTCAGCTGTATGTCTTCTTTAGAAAAACATCTATTCAGGTCTTCCGCCCATTTTTTTGGATTGGATTGGGTTTTTTTGATGTTAAGTTGTGTGAGTTGTTTATATATTTTGGTTATTAACCCCTTATCTGTCATACCATTTGCAAATATGTTTTCTCATTCAGTAGGTTGTCTTTTCTTTTTGTTGATGGTTTCCTTTGCTGTGCAAAAAGCTTTCAAGTTTAATTATGTCTCATTTGTTTATTTTTGCTTTTATTTATTTTGCTTATTTTGGAGACAGATTCAAAAAATATTGCTACAATTTATGTCAAAGAGTGTTCTGCCTATGTTCTCTTCCAGGTGTTTTATGGTTTCAAGTCTTAAATTTAGGTCTTTAATCCATTTTGAGTTTCTTTTTTATATGGTGTGAGGAAATGTGCTAATTTCATTGTTTTACATTCTTGCCTCCCTTGTTAAATTAATTAATCATGGGTGAGTGGGTTTATTTCTGGGCTCTCTATTCTGTTCCATTGATTGATGTGTCTGTTTTTGTGCCAGCACCATGCTGTTTGGATTACTGTATTTGTGTACTATAGTCTGAAGTCAGGGAGCAGGCAGACTCAGTATTATTAATTAGGGATGTATTGCTATCTGAAATGTATTATCACCTGAAAAGAAACGACTAACAGGCAGACGACAAAAATGTCTGGAGACACAAGAGCACATAATTGTTTCTTCTGAGTAACTCAGTGCTTTAAAGAATCATTAAGGAATGGCTCTAGACAGTGCCAGCTGCAAGTAAATTTATAAGCTGATAGAGGAAAATGTGGGACTTTCACATGTTAAGATTGAAAAAAAAAATGTTTTTATTTTTGTTTTATCTAAATATAAGAATCAATTTTGCTGTTAAAATTCCTGCAGGAAAAATAATTTTGTTTCCGTAGGCCCAAATCTTACAAATTGTACAAATTGTCAAAATTTTACAACAAAGTAAAATTTGTTACCATAAGCCCTAACTTTTTTCTCCATTGAAATATTTATTCCTGTAATGTAAATTTTTATAAAAACAGTTTTTCAGGAGAATGCAATTATCCAATCATAGCAGAGGAGAACACACTTAAAAATGAACAAAAACAGACACCAAGCTACACAATACAAAGCGTAAACCAGCTGCCCAGGTGATATCAGCAAGTCTTAAATGTAATTGATTCACTGGAAGAAAATTAAACCAGGCGATATGGTTGTTACTAGTTGGTATTGGAATCAAGGTCTCTGTGACTCGAACAGAAGCACACTGATTTTTTTCTGTCCCTGGTATGTAAACAGAGCCCCGCCTTGTGCCCTGTGTAGACACCTGGGTGTTTCTGAGCTGCCCTGTAAATGAGCACTCATCACACAAACAGAAATTTTCTCTGAGTCTTGAGGGGAAGGGGTAGTTTAGAACCATGTGAAATTCAGGCATATGTCCTAGCCTGGTATCCCAGGGAAATCAGCAGAGAAGGATCCTGGAGCCTGGGAGAGAGCACTTTGGAATTCAGAAAACATTGGGTTGTCCTTACTGATGGATGGTAACTGGATTAGATGCTCCCCAATTAAATGAGCTGAGCACCCACCCTCAGGCTTCCAGTCAGCCAAGACTTGTCTAGAAAGCCACTTTTCCAATCTGGCTTTAACAAGAAAAGAAATTTATAAATGGAGATGTCAAAACAATTGTAAAGGAAAATGTCAAATGGAAATTTAGATAATTCTGCTCCTTTAGTGGGAGTTCTAAAGCTACAGATAACATGGCCAAAGCAAAGAGGGCTGGAGCCAAAACGGACTTCACCAAGATGAGTCATTACTGCAATTTCCAGATCTACCACTCATCCCAGAAAGCTCGTCAGGGAAAAGAAAGCTGTGCACACAGCTGGGCCCTTGGGGTCTACACGGCCTTCGCCCAGCAGTACATGCTGTGGTCTGAACTATCAGAATGTCTGCACATTCCTGGACAGGTGACACGTGCCGTGATCAAAGCCCCCAGAAGAAAGAAAAGAGCATGGCAGACAAGGCAATGGGTCCTCCCAGAAGGCCTGATAGCAATCACGCGCTAATGAGAGAGTCCGAGTGACTAGGAGTGACATACCAGGAATATCCTTCCCGAGAAGAGGCCTGAAATGATGAAATTACAGCCTCGGTGGTTGAAGGGAGTACAAATTGGGAGCTTCTTATTTTTCAAATGTGTCAAACACAAGTTAATAATCAGTGAGACCACAGGTATCTTCACCCACCCCTGGCAACTACATCTCCGACATTGCTGTCATTCACGTGGGGTCCACGGGGATCACGCTGTTGTGTTCCCGGGAGTTACTGTGGTGAGACGTCCAACACCAATCACACGTCATTTTTTATCTGGTGCTCGAGCAGTAGGTCTACGCGGCAGCAGCTCTGATGTATGGGAGCCTCAAAGACTTGATAATTGAAAATTAGCCTAAAATGTGCAAATAGAAGATAAATGAGGTTAATCTAAGCTCGCCCACAGCCCTCCCACTTGTTAACCCTGCAGCGGGCAGGTCACTCGGCTTCTCCGAGCGGCTCAGGTGGCTCATCTCTGAATCACACCCCTGATACCAGAAGGCAGGGCTGGACCTGGGGCCGCCTGGAGTCCCTTCAACTGTTCCCTCACTGAGCAGCCATTGTGCCGGGAGCCGGGAGGGGACACGGACAGAACAAGGAGACTTTGTTCCCACCTCCGAGGATCTCACCAACCAACTGGGGCGAACAGATGGTAAGAAGTATAACAAAGCAGAAAAAGAAATCGAATACAATAGAGAAACAAAATACTAAAGAAATACAAAAAGCCAAGAGAGATTAACCCCATCTGGACCACAGAGGACAGTTGCATGAAAGAGGTGGCATGCAAGCTGATGGTTATTAGGAAGGAAGGAACGAGGACCCTAACTAGGATAAAAGCAGGAACGCAGAACAATAGCAATGGATCTACGACATTCTAGAAAGCCAGGGCAGGCAGGCCTTGATGGCAAGGGGGGTAGACCACATCGCCCGCCCGGCTCCCCGTCCTTGAGCAAATTCTTTTCAGCTCAGGGTCTTAACTCCTTACAATCCGCAACTTTGCAAATGAGCTTAGGACAGACAAGCTGAATTGAACCTTAACTCAACGTAAGTGATGTAATTCGTGCTTTATTTCAGTAATGGTTGTAAATTATAGAGTAAGTATATAACTGAAGTAGAATTATAAAGTAAGTATATAACTAAGAAATATAATTAATTGTCTATATACATATGTAATTATAAATATATGTATAGGTAGATAACTGGTAAAGAATTCAAGAGTAGTGAACTCATGCAACTTAAATAAATGTCTCATAATTCTTTAGGTGCTTTTATCAGTGTGTAATGTTTGTGATTGGAAGATGGAGGACAAGGGAAATTTGATGGTGACTCTCAGGGATTCAGTAAGAAATCATCTCACAGATGATGATGATAAAAGTAACTTTTGAATTATTTGATGGTGAAATACTTGCTTTGTTCTAACTGTTCATAGTGCTTCTCATTCTAGAAGAAGAGCACCCAATGAGACCTATGATAAAATGAATAAATGGAAAGTCTGCTGGAGTAAAAAAAAACAAAACATAACCAACCAACCAACCCAACAAACAAATCCGGTAGTGCTGCAAAGCTAATGTGCAGTAAAGCTACCCTAAAGGAAGCCAGAGGGTGGGATGGGGGGAGGGGGGGTGGCACTGCTCTGTCCTACCCCTATCAGATCGCATCTCCAGAACCATGTTGCAATCAGCACCACCCATTAAGACGGGCACAAACTGAAGGCATCTCAGAATGTGATCCAGTTGATTAAAGAGAAGCTTCCTATCTTCATACTTGTTGCATCTTTATATGAACAAAGGGTTGGCATGGAGAAGACCAGCCAAATTTGATCTGTGACCTCGTAGAATAGAACCAGGGCAAATGAGGAGAAATAAAAGCAAAGACCCTTCTGTTGAATACCGAAGAGAAATTTCTAGCATCCAAAATTTCCTTTCAAGAGAGCAGTAGTTTGCAGATGGAGATGTTGAGTTGAAGGCTGGACACAGCAGATGGTATTTCTCAAGCACTGTCCTAGGTTCTTTACAAATATCCATGTATTTAACTTTTATAAAGCCATATGAGGTAAGGACCCTTATTACCCCATTTTACAGATGAGAAAAATTAAACACATAGAGATCACGTGACCTTCCTAAAGGCATCCAGCTACTAAGCCACGTGGGCTCCAGTGGCCACGTTTGTAATCATTCTGCTGCTGTAAGGGACTTTGCAGAAGTGTCGCTGCAGACTCAAATCATGGATGGATGATTGCTTAAGATCGCGTGAGTCTACAGAAGGATCATGGTACCGCCACAGGACTCAGAGCATGCCAGACTGGAACAGGGAAGGGCTAAACCGGACTCCATGTTGGATCTGCTTCTTTGACTTTAACCTTGGCTTTCCGTTGCTTTTGTTGTTGTAATCATTCATGATGGCCTGCTTCAGGGAACCCTGCCCCTCTGCCTGAACGTTAAACTGAAGTGCCTCTGTTCAGCTCACAGGCAGACAATCTGACCCTGTCCACCTGTGGATGGCTGCAAGAAAGAAGAAATTAACACACCCCCGCGCCAAGGCTGGCCATTCCAGGAGACATTTTGCAAGACTGATGGCCGTTTTTATTTTACTTCCCCACTGCCTCTCCCTCTCTGATTCTGCAAAAGAAACTGGTATCCAGACCCCGATAAGATGGTTTTGGGGGACCCTAGCCTGCCATCATCTCAGTCTGCCAGCTTTCTGAATAAAGTCACCTTCCATGCCTTGACATCTCGTCTCCGATTCATTGGCCTGTTGTGCAGCAAGCAGAGGGAGCTTGGACTCGGTGACAAGACCTTTTGGAATCTAAAGACCAAAGCAATCAGGTGTTTTGAAGAGAACGATGATAAAAAAAAAAAAAAAATTCTGGGCCTCCCTGAGCTAGTCGCCCTTTATTTCATAAACATCTTAGCATTTTCTGTCCTCTGATTTTTCGGCGTGATTTTGAAAAAGGATCAGAGAAGGGTCACCTCTGATTTCACACAACAAGAAATCATTCATAACAAGCATTTAGAAAAACAAGTATTACCACCAGGAAAACCTCAGATGTGAGGATTCAGTATAGGCATTTGTTTTTAACTGCCTTGAAATGGCATGTATTGAGGGGTTTCGAATGTTTCACCTCATACAAAATTAAGAAATGATGGTGTTATAGGTAGATCAATTTCTCTACACCTTGGCAATCCCTCCAATGATCACAGCTGAATATTAAGCTCAGGAATATTTCTCATTTCAAAAAAGAGGGGAAAAATAACTCCCTGGCAACAACTTAGGGAAAGTACCTGGTGCTAAGGCTTCTTAACACGTTTCTGAAGAAGATGTCAGTGGTACCCTGACAGCAGCGGGTTAATTCTCCTGCTCCCAAGAACCAGGTCCAGGCCAACTCAATCAAAAACACCCCCTGACGGTTCTGCTTGGTGGTGACACGGATGCAGTAAGGGGCACAGAGCAGACACTCAGATTTCTGTGAAAGGTGATAACCCCTGCTTTATTAAACAGTCCCCGTGTTCCAAGCTCTGCGCTGAGCGCTTCGTGTATCTCCCTTTATTTTATCCTCACAACCTGAAAGATGAAAAAACCAAGCTTAACATTTACCTCACTGCCTTGTACCTAATTATCGCTTAAAAAGTAGCCACTGTTCTTATCAGTTGTTATACCAATGAGCACACAATTAGTACGAAGTAAACCTGGGAACTGGCCCCAGGACCATTTGGAAACAAATACAGAGAAGTGAGGGAGGGAGGGAGGGAGGGAGGGAGTGAGGATGGAAGGAAGGGAGACAATACAACCACAGTCATCCCTTTAATAAAAAGACAAGGGGTGGGGACTTCCCTGGCGGTCCAGTGGTTAGGACTCCGTGCTTTCACTGCAGGGGGCATGGGTTTGATCCCTGGTAAGGAAACTAAGATCCCGGAAGCCATGCGGCACAGCCAAAACAAAAACAAAAAAAAGGACAAGGGAAAACGAGAAATGCCAAGAGAATAAATGTTCATTATAATGTCTAGGAGGGGGGTACACAGGTTTATCTTCTCTGTGCCAAACCCTGTACTTGGCCCTGAGGAATACACAGAAGGAAAAAAAAGTGTGGTTCCTTCCCTTCGTGGGATCTAACTGGACTGATACACACACACACACACACACACACACACACACACAGGAGTCAGATGTCTTATTTTATGACGACAACAGTTCTGCTCCTACTCCACACATAAGCTAAAACCACCACCAGAAATAGCTGTCCCACTGTTACAAGCACTGCAGAAGCCCAGGGTCCTGGTGGCGACTCCTGAAGGAGGAACTCAAACCACTTACATGATAACTGCATCCATGTTTTGTGCAGAAACATGCTTAGCATGGGCTTTTTTTCCCCAAGGAAGCTTCCTGAGTGAATTAGACAGCTTCGTGTTTGGAATTAAATAATGACCCCCAAATCTCTAATCCACCCACCTGAGACTCCACCATTAGATATTCACCCCTTTGAATCCTGAGAAATTGGAGAACGTTCACTCTATCCTCCATTAAAATAAATAACACTGGAAAAAATGCAATATTTTAAAGCGTGTAAGTGTTTTTACGGGAACTAATAATTGAAATCTGCATTTGAACAACTGGTTGAGAGAAAGGCACTAGAGAGAAAGAAGTCCAAACAGGCAACCAGGGGATGAGCTCGAGAAAGCCAAAGGGCTCCCATCTTAACCAGGGCCAGCCTGGGGCATCACAGTCCATTCATTCCGCGAGACATCACATTTCACCCTTTCCTTTATATATCATAACAATCACTTGTCACCGGCCAAGCAATAAAGCTTCAAGTGTAGCACTCAGGCATGACTGTAAGTGGACAGTTGGGAATCAACAGAAGGCTACGTCCTCAAGAGGAGCCCTCCTTCCAGAATCTTCCTTAGTGACAACGCCCCTGATCTTACTGGGCATTTTTTTGAAGCAAAAGGTGCAGCCCAATCCTTCTTTATCCAGTTCCTCCTGCTAACTCCCACACTCAGAAGTGCCTCCGTGCCCTGTTTGAGAACATGCAGGGAAGCACCAAGCCGAGCCCAGGCGTTTCACTCCAAGCATGAAGGAAGTTCGCCTCTATGTAGTCCCTTGTTTAAGCAAAGAAAGCAAAGTTGCCACATTCGTGTTCCCTTCCCTCCTTCTGGGAAGCTGGGATGGATGCAGGAACGATGCAATGCCCCAGCTATTGCAAACCCTGATCAAAAGTCCTTGCCACAGAACTGCCTGGATATATTTACTGAGCGGGGCTCAGATTCCATGCTGGGGACCCAGACATAGATAAGAAATGGCAGCGCTCCATCTCTGTCCTTCTCCACGGACAGAGGGAGGGAGACAACCAGACAACCACTCAGGACGTGAGAAGGATTCTTCTTTATTTATTCAACACCTACCCTTGCTTGTGACCTTGATAATTCACACGATTTTATTTAAATGGAAGCAGTTGAGAAAACATAAAACAAGACAGTCTTAGAAAGGAGAGTTTTAGATCATATACTGGAAAGGGTAAGCAGACAATTGCGCACAATATGAGAAGGGCTCTTATTTATTTATTTACGACCTAATTTTGTTTGTAATCAGTACAATGGACATGATATTATCTTTTTATGAGAAAATCTGGGGGGAAGATACAGTGTTATGTAACTGATTGAAAGAGGAGAAAGACAATCGAAAGTTTTAAATGCTGTAAGTTGAAAGGGTCTCCTGAAACGTCCAGCCAGGGCTGAAATCCTGAGACCCCAGGATATCTGATTCCTGCTCAGAGTCTGCAGGGGCACCGCCCCTCACGTGAAGCTAGGGGCTGGAGGCAGCAGAGCCCCAACGCTTTCCTCCCCCACCCCTCCCCTTTACCTCGGAGGCAGGGCGGAGCCGTGGTTAAGAGCACAGCGTCTGGGTGTAGCCGGCACCACCTCCTGGGAGGCACGGAGGGTGCAGCACAGCAGGGGAGACGCAGCGCGGGGGCAGCGTCCACGCCCAGCACGTGGAGCAGAAGGTCCGGTGTTCGCACAGCCGCACGCGGAAGGCAGGTTTCCCTTAGAGGTCAGGTCTGCAACTTTTCACTCCATAATACAATGAACTGGATGTGTCCTACTCATTACCAAATCAGTAAGTATCCCAACCGGGCACGGAAATCAGGAGCTTATCACCATTAGTGGTGTTCCAAACGAACAGAACTATCAACCAACAACTAGCCTCCCCTTGCAATGAGGGGGGCTGGGGAGACCCAGGGGGCCAGGAGTTGTAAGAGAAAATCTGCTGCTAGGGACAGGGGAAGGGGCACCAAGAAAGATTTTGTTTTAGGATAAGAGAGGCGGGTAGTTGCTGGGATAACCCCACCCCAGTTCTTCCCACCTTGGAAGCGAAAGTGATTCCAGAACCTCGGCCACCACTCAACAACCACAGGTCACTAAGTAAGGAGGGCGCTGAGAGTGAAGGGTAAAAAGAAAGATTAGGGTTTCCTGGTGGCGTTATTGGCCTAAGCCAGCAAAGGTAGAGCCCGTACTTCAACACCCCATCGCTGTGAGATCAGTGCCTTTCTTGCTTAACTCGCTCAGTTCTCTCTAGCTTGTAAGCATGCCTGATATACCACGCAGTCCAAGAGCACGCGTGTGCATTTCCTATCAGAAAACAATGAACTCTTGCTGACCTATGTTAACTGTGTAATTGTCAGTCACTTTTCCATGAAAAAACAACAACAAAAGGAAGAAGTGAGGCTCTCTTCAGAGGGAGTGCAGACCTACGCTTTACCCAGGGACCTAGCACTCCACTCTGCTAAACTCCAGGAAGCCAGACCTAGATTTTTAAGACTGAAGTTTTCAAGTCCTCTCTGCTTCTCTCTTTAAATACCAAATATGTCTAAAAATCTGTACTATTGTAGGACATATTGTGCCTCTGAGAACATTTTAGGCAACAGATCATCTGCAGTTTTAGCATCTTCGTCCGTTTCCCATGATTCTGCAGATTTTCAAGACTTAGCCTTTGTGGTGGGTCACCATGGTTACTGATAACATCACCTTACAATTAGATAGTGCTTTACTACCTATGGCACTTTCATAGGTATTCTATTTTTTAAATATCTATAAGCCACAAAGGGATTGCTTTTTCTTTGACTGAGTGCAGAACAGAGTATGTGAAAACTTAGGAAAACTAGAATGAAAGTGTTTATATTCTTTGCAGGCATATACACAATAAGACAACAGGCTAAGAAAGGGGGAAGCATGGGAAAGAGAAAAAGGAGCTAGACGTGAGAAAAATAATAATAAAAAATTAAAGATGAAATAGCTCAATTTAAATGTGCTTTAGAAGCTGTAAAAATCATATGGAATGTGCATAAAATCTGATAACCAACACGGAAGATAAACTGGAGAAGCTCCACAAGAAATAGAGGAAAAGCACGAAGACAGCCAAAAGGATGACAGAGAAAACTGTGGTTATAAAGACGAGAGAATAAAGAGCCAACATTCACAACTAACATTCCAAAGGAGTCAAATATAAGCAACACAGAGATTGCTCACATCCTGGAAAATAAAGCAAATCTCAACAAAGTTACAAGGATTGAAATTCAGAGTATATCTTCTGACTGTAGAAAAAATAATCTAGAAATAAATAACAAAAATATAACCAAAGAGTCCTAAGGTATTTAAAAATTCAGCAGTACACTTCTAAGTAACCAATGGATCAAAAACCAAATTATAATGGAAATTATAAAATATTTTGTATTAAAGGATAACAAAAATACAATAGAACACAATTTATGGCATGCAGCTAAAGGCATACTTAAAGGGAAATTGACAGCCTTAAACACTAATATAATTAAGTTAAAAAAGCTTAAAATCCAAGATTTTATTTTAGAAAGTAAGAAAAAGAAGAGTAAATTAAACCCAAGTAAAATAAAAGAAATTAAGAAAAATACTTTAAATGTAAAACAAATGGACACATTAATCAAGATGGAGGAGTAGGAGGATGTGGAACTCACCTCACCCCACAAACACATCAAAAATACATCTAGGGACTTCCCTGGTGGCTGAAGTGATTAAGAATCCACCTTCCAATGCAGGGGACACAGGTTCAAGCCCTGGTCTGGGAAGATTTCACATGTCTTGGAGCAACTAAGCCCATGAGCCACAACTACTGAGCCCACATGCCACAACTACTGAAGCCTGCATGCCTAGAGCCCATGCTCTGCAACAAGAGAAGCCACCGCAAAGAGAAGCCTGCACACTGCAAGGAAGAGTAGCTCCCCCCACTCTCCACAACTAGAGAAAGCCTGCATGCAGCAAAGAAGATACAACACAGCCAAAAATTAATTAAATAAATTTATTCAAAAACTACATCTAAATGTGGAGCAATTCTCACTGAAAACGAACTGGAAACTGGCAGAAAGACTCCTGTACAACAAAAGCTATAAGAAAGATCCACAGGGAACCTGGTAGGAAGGGAAGAAAAGTGACCAGGTGGGACCTGTGCCCCTAGAAGGGGATGAAAGGGAAAAGGAGATCACACGGGCAGAGAACTGAGGGAGCAGCGAGAGACACAGACTGGGCATCCCAGTCTGGGAGTCCTATGAGGGAGAGACGAGCCCTGTGGGCAGGTGGGAGGACCACTGAGACTAACAGGAGGGCTGTGGGCAGCCTGAACTCCACTTGTGAGGAACAGGCCTGCTCACTTGCCCCCAAGGCAGGGCGGAGGGAGGTTTCCCGTGAATGTCTTGGCATGCACCCCAGCTTACTGAATGGTAGAAAATATTTGCAAATGATATAACAGGTAAGTGCTTAATAGCCAAAATATATAAACAGCTCATACAACTCAATATCACAAAAACAACAAACCCAATCCAAAAAAAATTGGCAGAAGACCCGAATAGACATTTTTCCAAACAAGACAAAGACATTTTTCCAAACCAGATGGCTAACAGGCATGTGAAAGGATGCTCAACATTGCTTCTTATTAGACAAATGCAAATCAAAACAACGAGATATCACCTCACACCTGTCAGAATGACTATCATCAGAAAGTCTACAAACAGCAAATGCTAGAGCAGATGTGAAGAAAAGAGAACTCTTGTGCCTTGTTGGTGGGGATGTAAGTTGGCACAACCACTATAAAAAACAGTACCAAGGGTCCTCAGAAAACTAAAAATACAGCTACCAAATGATCCAGCCATCCCATTCCTGGGTATATATCCCAAAAAACGAAAACACTAATTAAAAAATATACATGCACCCCAATGTTCATAGCAGTTTTATTTACAATAGCCAAGATATAGAAATAACCCAAGTGTCCAGCAAGAGATGACTGGATAAGGAAGATGTCATATATTTATATTCCACTCTATATATAGAGAGAGAGAGTGGAATATTACTCCAGCATAAAAAAGAATGAAATTCTGCTATTTGCAACAACATGGATGGACCTAGACAGAATTATACTTAGTGAAATGTCAGTCAGAGAAAGACAAAAACTGCATGATGTCACTTATATGCGGAATCTAAAAAGTAAAACAAACAAATGTATATAACAAAACAAAAACAGACTCACAGTTACCATTGGGGGAAAAAAGACTAGTGGTTACCAGCGGGGAGAGGGAAGTGGGGAGAAAGAAGATACAGGTAGAGGATTAAGAAATACAAACTACTATGTATAAAATAGATAAGCAGAAGGATATATTATACAGCACAGGAAATTACAGCCATTAATTTGTAATAACTTTTAATGGAGTATAATCTATAAAAATACAGAATCACTACCCTGTACACCTGAAACTAATATAATATTGTAAACCCACTATATTTCAATAAAATAAAATGCAAAACAAATGGACAGGAGAGAAAAATCAAAGCCAAAATGGTTCTTTTAAAATCTAAGTACACTGAAATTCCTTAAAAGGATTGCTCTAGGAAAAAAAAAAAAAATAGAGAGAGAGAGAGGAAGAGAGAGAACCCCAGTTATCAAAATGAAGAATTAAAAATGGACATCACCACACAGTCTACAGATGTTAAAAAGAGAATGAGAAGATATTATGAATAATTTTATGCAGATCAATTTGGAAATTATGAAATAGAAAAATTCCTTTCAAAAACACAATTTAGAAAACTGATTTTTAAAAAAGAAACATGAAGAGTCCCACATTTATTTTAAAACTTTTAATTTTTAATTTAAATCCCCCCCCCCCAAAAAACATCTCCAGGCCCAGATGGTCTCACTAGTGAATTCTTCTTAACACTTTGGGGTATAATGGCACAGATCTTAGAGGAGCTTTTCAAGAGGCTAGAAAAGATGAAACACTTCCCAGCTCATCTTATAAGACCACTTTGACCTTGATGCCAAAACCTGACAAAGACATTGTAAGAAACAAAAACGACTGGCCAACTGTTCCCATGAACACAGACACAAAATTACCAAACAAAATGTTAGCACAAATAATTCAGTAAAGTGCCAAAAGGAAAATGCACGACGTCTAAATTGGGCTTATTCATGGAATGTACGGATTTAAAGTCAATGCATATGCTTCTGCTTCCCTTCCCCCTTCCTGACCAATTCTGTCCTACAGGTATTAGGTAGAGCAGGGAGGGCATCTATGGTGGATGCCAGGGGGTCCTGCAGCGGGCCAGACAGGGGCGGCAGAAGAGGATCTGCACAGAGGGCCAGCCTGGAGTGCAGGCAGGGCGAGGGGTGCGTCCATGCAGGGGAGGGAGTGGTGACAGGGATGGGAGGTCAATTACATCCTACTGCCCAAATGAAGAAACATATTAAGGGTAACAAAAACAAGGGTTCTCACAGGGTCGGAGAAGAGAGTTACAGATATGGAAACGGAGAAAACAGAAAACTGTGTTGTTGGGTTGGAATGGGACGTATCAGTGTGAACTAGTGGCTTTCCGTAGATATTAGGTATACAGATGATAAATGATAGATGGATAGAGGGGTTAAAGTAAATATAAATGCCGATGAATGTATGTACACATACCTGTATGTATACACACACATACACACACATGTGCATACACATACACGTGTATCTTCAATATACATTGGTCACCTTGCTCTGCTCTAGAGGGCCTGGGGGCAGCAACACCCCAACAGCAATAAGCACATCTAACCACAGACCTTAGCTTCTAAATACCACTTTCTGCTAAGAGAAACAAGCAGTCCCTGGAGAAATGGCTTATTCCAGATCTTGAGTGGGAAAGCATACGCTGAGCCCAAAACCACTGTGCCAGAAAGCATGAAAGTACTCAAAGAAGAGTGGGGCATGCCACCGGACACCCGAGCCAGAGTAAATGAGCTCTCACTGGGTGGACTGGGAACAATTTGAGCATTGAGGTGAGTAATGATAACAGACTATGGTCCATTGAGAGTAGTAGAAAACATTGAGTCCTTTCAGAAACTAATTAACGAATTCATGTAAAAACTTGATGAAGAACAAGATATACATAGACCCAAAGAACCTCCCCACAAAAATGCTTCTTAATTACAAAGAAGAAGTTAGTGGGTTTACAGTGGAGAAACCTGGCAGACACCACCTTAATTGAGTGGTTGGAGTAAACATCATTAATTATGAAACAAATTGGATACAAATTCTGTCACCTGATAGAATACAACAAGATCACAGCAGTGCTCCTGTGAAGGATGGAACCGCAATCTCATTCTAAGGAAACAGACAAATCCAGACTGGGGGACACTCCAGGAAACAAATGGCCTGTAATCTTCAAAAGTATCAAAGTCACATAGTCCAGGAAAGACCAGGGACTGTTCTAGACCAAAGGAGATAAAGAGACAGGCGACTAAATGTGCATGTGATTCTGAAAAGAATCTTTGCTACGGAGGTATGGCTGAAACAATTGGGAAACCTTGAACAGGGTCTGGGGATTAGACGGCATGCCGCATCAGTATTGGTATCTTGATCTGTATGGTTTTATCGAAGAATGTCCTAGTTACAGAATATACCCTAAAAACAGGCAGGGATGATGGAGGAACATGTCAGCAACTTACTCTCAGACGGCTTAGAAAAAGCAAGTTCTTTGCAGTCTGCTTCCAAGTTTTCTGTAAGTTTGTTATTCTTTCAAAATTGTTCCAAAATTTTAGATAAATGTTATATATACGTACATATATACATATATATCTCGTTATTTTCTCCTTTATTTTGTTTATGTGGTGAAAAACACACAATATGTGTGTGTTATTCATCACATAAACAAAATAAAGAACATGATTATTTCAAGAGATGCAGAGAAAGTATTTGACCAAATTTTACATTAATTCATAACTTTTTTAAAAAAAAAAAAAAAAAAACCCTCTCATCAAAGAGAACTGCGGCTTCTGACCTGAGTTGCAGCAAGCTGGAAGGAGACTCGTTCTCAGCCTTTCAACAAAAAAGAGACAGACTAATTTCAAATCCACAAGTTTTTTGAACCCACCAGAGAGCAGAGGTCACAGAGCAAGTACTGGGCTGAAACCTAAGGTGGCATAGTGTCTGCAGGGAGAGAAGAGGTGCCAGCCTGACCCTGCCTCCTGGGCCACCACACTGCGGGGACAGACTGTGAAGGTCTCTGCACAGACGGGTGGAGGAGCGTGGGAGGACTGCGGGGCTGCATGGTGCGGGGGGTGTACACACCTTCTCATAGACTCTTTCTTCACGCAACTCAATCAGCTCTTAAAATGCCTGTTGGGTGCAAACCTGGGGCAAGAGAACAGCAGACATGCAAAGGGACAAGAAACTCCTCCAGGACCTTTCTCTTCTTTTTCCACAAGGAACAGTTTTAATTCACTGAGGAAAGGGCATAATCTGCCCTGATGATATTGGTGAAAATTCTGCAGTTACAGAAAGAAATGAGAAAACAAAAAACAAAAAACAAAAAACCCTCAATGCTGGGGGAGGGGCAGGACCACACAGTGGGGCCACAATTACAGCTCAGGGGCAGGTGCATCAAGAAAGCCATGCTCTTGAGACCCACGGACATGGCGCACATCTAAGGTTAAGGTTTAATCAGAACAAAAGACTGCAAATGATATGATTAATTCACATACAGTCATCTCAATGGATGCAGAAAAAGCACCTGACAAAATGCAACATATAGTCCTAGTAAATATTCTCAGCAAACTAGGTATAAAACAGAACTTCCTTAAACTAATAAAGAGCATCTGAGCATCTAAAAACAAACAAACAAACAAACCCCACAGAGAACATGGTGAGAAGCTGAAATGCTTCCCTCTAAGGTAACCAGAAAAGGATATTCTCTCTCACCACTCTTGTACAACACCATCCTGGAAAACTTAGTGCAAGAAGGCAAGAAAAAGAAATAAAAGGACCAGATGAAACAGAAAAAACTGTCTATATTCAGAGATGGCATGATTGTCCATGTAAAAAAACAAAACACAAAAAAATCTCCAAAACCCTCCTCGAAATAATAGATGAGTTCAGCAACTTATTAAGTTGACATACAAAAGTCAGTTGTATTTCTACATGTTATTAATGAATAATCAGAAATTTAAATTTTAAAAAAATACCATTTACAATAGCAAATGAAACAGTTATAAATCTAACAAAATCTCTGCAGTTTCCGTATGCTGAAAACTATAAAACCCTGATCAAAGAAATCAAAGAACACCTAAGTCAATGGAAAGATATGCCATGTTCATGGATTGGAAGACTCAATAATGTTCCAATGTAGTTCTTCCCAACTTAACCTGTAGGTTCAATGCAATGCCAATCAAAATCCCAACAGGATTAACTGTAGATATCTTCCAGTGCCATTTTTAAAAAAGGTTACTCTTTCTTTATTGAATTGCTTTTGCATCTTGGCAAAAAATCAGTTGACTCTATATTCGTGTGGCCTTATTTCCAGTCCCTCTATTCCATTTTATTGGTTTGTGTGTCTGTCCTTTTGCTGATGCCACATTGTTTTAATAATAATGTCTTGAAATCAAGTCTTCCAACTTCTTTTTCGAAATTGTTTTGGCTATTCTCATTACTTTATATTTCTGCACTTTAAAAATTGAATTAGATTATCAATATTTACCTCCAAAAAATCCTGCTGTGAGAGACATTACTAAGAGAATGAAAAGAAAAACCATGGTCCAGGAGAAAATATTTGTGAATCACACATGTGACGAAGAACTGGTATCTAGAACATTTTGAGAACACTCAAAATTCAACAGGAAGAAAACAAACTCAGTTTAAAGATAAGCCAAAAGTATATATGCTTCACCAAAGACGATATAAGGCTGGAAAATTTAAAAAGCATATAATAAGATGGTCAACATCATTAGTCAACAGGGAAATGAAAATTCAAACCACAATGAGATAGTAGAATATCTAAAAAAAAGAAAAAAGAAAAAAATGGCAATGACAAGTGTTGACAAGGATGCATAGCAAATGGAATTTTCATACATTGTTGGTGGGAATGCAAAATGGTATATCCACTTGGAAAACAGTGTGGAAGTTTATTATAAAGTGAAATGTATACCTACCATATAAGCTAAGCAATCTCACTCCTAGGTATCTACTCAAGAGAACTGAAAACTTATTTCACACAAAGCCCTATATATGGATGTTTATAGATGCTTCATTTGTATTAGCCAAAAATAACCTTGCTTTGTCCTTCAACCAGCAAACAGATAAACAAATTGTGATATATCCATTCAATGGAATGTGAATAAGCAAGCAATACACAGGAATAAATTATGAGTTCACTTAACAACAGGCATGAAACTTAAAAGCATTTGACTAAGTAAAGAAGCCACACCCAAAAGGCTATGCATTGTATGATTCCATCTATTTGATGATTTAGAAACAGAAAACTATGAGGGAGAAACTGATTAGTGTTCCCGGGGGTTAGAGTTGAGGGGAGGAGCTGTCTGTAAAAGGGTAGCCAGAACTTTACAGGTGACACAACGGTAGTGGTGGACATACAACTCCATGCATTTGTGGAAACCCACAGAATGTTGCACTATAAAAAGTGAATTTTAATATAGGCAATTTTTGATAACAATCAACCAGATTGCAGAAAAGGTTCTAGAAAGCTGGAATGCACACGATGGTGACACATGTATCTAACTGTATTACAGCAGAATCAAACAACCACACTGAAGGGCATGGGGAAGCAACGAGTTGACCCAAGTCACTTTGGAAAATAACACTTTGCTCAAATACCATAAGGCTAAAGCTAAAGAGAACTAAACACAAATACTGCACTCTAGTTGATAAATTACTTTCTCACTGGGTTACTGTTAGAATTTCTGAAACTACTTATGTGAATACCAGTGCTGAATAATTAAGTAATGATAGATAATGAGACCCAGGTTTCTCCCTATCAGAGAAAACTGTGACAAAATAAGAAAGGACAAAGACTAGAATGAATGTGGCAGTGCTAGGTTGGAGTCAGAGCTATCCATATGGACTTAAGGACTTTTTAAACCGAGGATATTTAGACACAAAAGTAAAAGTAAATGTGTATATCCACAGTTTAATATACAAGCATACATTTCCTAGCTCTACCTACTAAGATGGTCTCTAAGCAGTGACACTTCAGAAGCAATGAGGATACCTACCAACCAGATTTGGTTTCTAAATACTATTTTCCAATACAAGGAACCAGGGCTCCTTGGAGAAGTAGTTGATTCCAGGATTTTGGCAGGGGAAACCCAAGATGAACCTGAAGCATTACATGATACCAGAAAGGAGGCACTCAAAGGAGGGAGGGGGGGAAAGGAATGCACCATGTTGAAAGGGCAAAGGTGCCAACCTGACAAAGCTCCCAATGGTCACACTTGAACAACTTTAGCAACAAGTAAAAATGACAGTATTGGATTACATCTCAAAGGATAAAATAATTACCCATGACTCAAAAAAAAAAAAAAAAAAAAACCTATAACATATGTCATACTTTATGGTGAAATAGTGAAAATTTTCCAACTATAATCATAAAAAAATGACACCATCACTACTTCTGTTCAACATTGTACTAGAAGTCCCAGTCACAGCAGAAGTAGTGAAAAATACTCAAATATAAGACTTGGAAAGGAAAAAATTAAACTATTATTTCACATCATGTTTTGTACTGAATTAATCCTAAAGAATCTATAAACAGACTATTAATATTAATAGTGGATTGAGCAAGACCAAAACAGTAGATTGAGTTGCATGAGATCGCCATTTTGGAGTTGAATATTGGCAATCTCACATGCGTCAGCCAATAAAAGTCAAATGCATTTCAGTATACGAAGAAAATAGTTAGAAAACAAAAGTCTAAAAGATGCTATCAGAATAGAATCAGAAACTATAAAAACATTAAGGAGTAAATCTAACAAAAGACGTAAGATTTCTGCACTAAAATTTACAAACTTTATTGAGAGAAATTTTAAAAGACCTATGTAAATGGAGAGCTATAGTTTTGACTATTCCATATTACAAAGTTATCAACTATCCCTGAATTGATCTATATATTCAATGCAATTGCAATCAAAATCAGAATGCTTTTTGTGTGGAAACTGACAAGCTGATTCAAATATTTATATGAAAAGGCAGAACGACAAGGAGAGTCAAGAAGGTCTTGCAGAAGAAAACAAAGTTGGCAGGTGCAGCCTCCCAGCTATGAAGACTTTTATAAAGCTGCTTTACTTGATACAGTGTGGTATTATCACATGGGTAGACAATAGATCAACGGACCAGAACTTAGAGTGCAGAAAGAGACTCATTTATGGTCACTGGCTTTACGACAGAGATGAACCAAAAGTGGGAAGGATGGTCTCTTCAATAGATGACACTCTGTCACCTGCATATCTGTATGGAAAAAAAAAATCCTGACCTGTAGCTCACACCTCACACCACGCAGAAAAAAACAAACAAAACCATTTCCAAGTAGCTTTTACAATAGATGTAAATGTGAAAGGTGAAACAATAAACCTTCTAGAAAACAGCATGAAAGAATATCTTCATGGTTTTACAGCAGGAAAATATTTCTTAAACAGACACAAAAAGCACTAAACATTAAAGAAAAGGTTAATGGGTTGAACAACAGTAAATCAGCAAAATTAAAATCTTGTTCAGCAGAAAGACAATATTGAGTATTTATGAAAATCCTGCAGCTCACATAATACCTCATGACAAAAGATTTGATGACTTTCCCTCTAAGATTAGGGAAAAAGTGAAGATGGCTATAGAAACTATTGTTGTACCGGGGAGCCCAGCCAGTGCAGTAAGGTGAGAGAGAGAGTGTGTGAGAGAAAGAGATCACACACATTGGGAAAGAGGAAGCAGAAAAGCCCAAGGAAATGAATATTTCATTAAGGTCACAAAATACAAGGTCAATATACAGAAATCAACTGTGTTTATATACAGTAGCAATGAACAATTTAAAATATCATCCAAGATAGCATCAAAAACATGAAGTATTTAAGTAGATTTAACAAAATATGTGCAAGACCTGTTCAATGAAAACTATATATTGCTACCAAGAAATTAAAGAACACCAAGTAAATGGAGAGATGTCTACCATGTTCATGAATTGGAAGTCTCATTATTATTAAAAATGCAATTCCTTCCAGCTTAATCTATAAATTCAATGCAGTACCAATCAAAATCCCAGGAGATCTTGTTTGTGTAAATTGACAGGCTGATTCTAAAATTTACATGAAAATTCAGAAGATCTAGAACAGTCAGGTTTAAAAAAGAAGAAAAATTAGAGGACCTACATTATTTGAAAATTTACAGTAAAGGCGTCACTGGGGTCCTGGCATGAGGAGAGGCACACACAATGCAATGGAACAGAACAGAGAGAACAGAAATAGACTCACACAGATACAGCCGATTTATTCTTAACAAAGAGGAAAAGACAATTCAACAGTGAAAAGAGCAGTCTTTTCAAAAAATGGTGCCAGAACAAATGGATATGCACATGGGTAAAAACAACCCCTCGCTCTTACTTAATGCCATATACAAAATTAGCTCAAGATGGATCGTGCCACAAAATTCCTCAAACCTTGGGGAAGGCAAAATTTTATAGATAGGACACAAAAGTCACAAAAGATAAAATAAAATGCTAATAAATTACATGTAACCGAAATGTAAAATGTCTGCTCATCTAAAGATGCCGTTAACAAAATGAAAAGGCAAACCAAAGACTGAGAGAAAATATAGAAAATATTTGCAAATCAAAAATTCAATAAAGAACTTATAACCAGAACATATAAAGACCTCTTAGAACTCAATAATAGAAAGTCTTCCTTAAAAACCTGGATAGAAGCAATTGAGAAAATTTCTCAAATGTACAAGAAATTAGGAAGTGTATTACTTACAAAACTTAGAGAAAAATGTATTCAAAGACATTCTCCAGCAGACTAAAAGATGAATCAAAATACGGAACTGAAGAGTTCTAAAATTATGTTATAAATGTACTACTGGGATAAACAATAAAAGCAAATCATCATGGAAGTAAAGGTATTATTTGCAAATGAATGCAATTTCGAAGATTTGAAAATAATAATTTAATAATAAACTGGTTGTAAAAGCTCATGATATAAAACAACAGAAAGTATGTCGGAAAGGGGGGACAGACGTTAAAGAGTGTTAATTTCCTCACCTCTTATGAGGCATGTCCACAGACACAGAACAACAAGCGATTTGGTAACATACCCCAAAAGACTGAAAAACATTTATCCTCTTTAGCCACAAGTTTTACTTGCAGGAATTTGTCTTAAGGAAATAACTATGTGCAAAAAACAGCTACACAGATGTTCCTTGTGTTATTTTATGATAGACAAAAACTGGAAGGATTCTAAATGCCCAATAGCACAGGGTGGACTAGAGAAGTACACATACTCCTTCACTGAGATGCTGCTTATTCATTAAGTGGTATGACGACGGAGCACATTTAATGCTTAGGAAAGAATTTCATTATCTTTCCTGGGTATTTTTATGTCGTTCTAGTTGCAACCAAGAATTTTGCTGGTTTATGATTTTTTTTTTAATCAGCAGGATCACCCCTAACATTTTCTCATTTCTTTTCCTGTTTTCTGCTTCTTTCAAACACTTTCATGTGGAATGCTTCATTTTAACTTTATCTCCCTCAAAAAACTATTCAATGACTTAAATCCTAGTGACTTTGTTTCCTAAAATGGCAGTATTCACAATTTATTTTTAAATGAAAGAATAGGGAATTCCCTGGCTGTCCAGTGGTTAGGACTCCTCGCTTTCACTGCCGCGGGCCCAGGTTCGAGCCCTGGTCTGGGAACTAAGATCCTGCAAGCCTTGTGGCATGGCCAGAAATAAAATTTAAAAAATGAAAAAATAAGGATCCCATCACTTAGAAGCTAGTTGTTACGCAACACCAACACATATAAATTCAGGGCTTAGTTTCAAACATGGCACTACAGTTGTCTTTTTAAGTCTCAATAATTTATGGTTTTGACAGACTTGAGTAAAACACTAATCACAAGAAAGTATGCTAATTATATGATACAAAGAACTAAAATATTGTTTTTTACCAATCCGCAGCAAGCCATATTTCTAACAGGAAAAATACACACAGACGCATTCGTAGACTAATTCAAACAGGACCTCCAACACATATATTTTCAATAAGAACTGATCCAATAATGAGATATTCCCCCCTACAAATGTGAGCCAAACCCATAGTTCATTATTCCAAGTGTGTGAATGCTCCACCTTCTGGCTCACAGCCAAGCCTCTCAGAAATCCTTTGCCTGAGAGGCACCAGTCTTTCCCGACGGCCTGGGCGCAAATCACGCCCGTCAGCCACGGCCCACACAGGGCTCGCCGTGGCTGTCCCAGCAACACTGGGACCAGCCCCCAAAGAGCCGAAGCCAGCACAGAGAGTGGCAGGATGCTCAGGGCTTCGGGGAGGGCACCTCCACTCCAGCCTGGGCGGTACCCACTCCATGGAACTCTGTGGACCACATCCCACCTCATTAGCTCTGCCCAGTACCTCATGGAGCCAGCAATCCACAGCCAGGACTTTCTGGCAAGATCCCCACTGGGTTAAGTTCTGATGCAGTCTGCATCACCAAATTAGATAGCATCATAAAAATACCAAAAAAAAAAAAAAAATTAGCCAAGTAGACAATTTCCACATCACCCATCTCTTCCCCATCACAACACTGTCAGGCAGGACCATTTTCATTACCTTTCTGAAAACCACCCCAGTGTGGCCAGCCCTCAGAGCTTCTTCCTGGCACTCACTCAAGACCTTCTTCCTCCTTCCCATACAAATATTTCCAGAGTTTTCATTAGAAACAGATTATAAGAGACCTGCATGTTTCAGAGGAACTCTCTCCCTTGCCACCCACATGTGACGAGCTCTACAATTATTCCTTATGGAAGACAAACATGCTAACCATTAAAATGTAATCTCGAGACACTTCAGGGACCACAGTGGCTTTCTTCCCATCACTCCCCACTATGGACCAACGTGCTTCAACAGTCCTTGGATTCACCAAGGCAAAGCCCTCATTTGAGCACATCTTCTACGAAGAAAAACTGAATTAGATCGTCACCTTCAATCATGTCCATAAGAAGTGAAGAAACCAAATATCTACCCAGAAAAATAAAAAAGCGGTATGTCTGCTGTAGCCATGTGTGTGCCAGGCAGGCACGGGGATGCTGTGCCAGGGCCCAGCTATGACAAGAATTCCAGCTCATCACTGGCATTTCCAGCCGCCTTACAGGGCACAAGATCCTGCACTTCAAGCTATCCTTGGAAAATCAGCAAAGCACTGCATGCAGGTTTCTTTAAGAAATTACACAGCTGTTGTTCATAGAAAGGATATATTTTTAAGCAACTGCTTTCCTTACTTTGTATTTCATTATCAGTGTGTGCCTAAGTGCATTTCATTCTAGCGCTGTTCCACACAGCTTCTGTTGGAGGTCTCCATTTGTGGTCACTGGCCTCGGGGAAAGCCACGGAAACTCACAGCTGTGAAAGCCCAGGACGTAAAGGGTGCATTGCACCTGGTGTTCAAGGCTTATTCAGAAAAGAATTGACTTCTAAAGTCTCTCACTTTTGTTTCCAGCATGTTTGGAAATAATGTTTTTCTCATGCAGTTTCACAAGCATCGTGCTAAACTTCCCACCACGTGAAAAATGCCTTCTCTGGCAGGAGGTGGTGCAACCCTGGTGAGATAAGGTGGTCCTGTTCTCAGACTCACCAATCTTCAAGTCCCCACCACGTACGCAGCAGGTGAAAGTCATCTTAAAAGTGCTCTGTCAGTAGGGATTTTCTCTGTAACCACCAAAGAAGGATGAAGTCACAATGAGGTGAGGAAGTAAATGACCCAGGGCCACTCTGGGCCCTGGGCTGGCCCCATCATGAGGCCCTCTGAGAAACCAGGCTGAGGTCCCAGAAGTGATACATCTGCACGCTCTGAATGGCAACAATCCCGGGACACTTACAACACACGTCTCCTCCTGGGACATCCATGTGACTTCTCCAGGTCAAGGAAAAAGTCTCTTTTTAAAGAGTCACTCTACTCACAATGAAAGAAATGAGACCTTTTTCTTTTTTGCCTCTGGAAGATAGTGCTGTATATCATATGACGCATGAAGCTTCTCAGATATTTGAACAAGACTGAAGAATTCACGTAACCATTAAGCTACAATGGTTCAGCTACAACAGTTGTTCATCTCAAAGACTTGGAGAGGCCTTGAACTTCATGTAAAGTCTTCTGCACACCACTTCTTAGGGCCTCTCTTGTTAAGAATTAGAAGAAGAAGAAAAAACATTGGACTATTGACTCAGTAATAAAAATTTGATCACATCTTAAACTTGAGATCATCTGTGTTTGCATTCCCAGATTCTTTATCAGTAATATGTTGATGCATGTTTGAAAATTTATTAGATGCTGTAAAACAAATCATTAAGCAGGAAGCAGTTCCGAGCCTCAGCGCTCCCTGACCCTTTGTAACCCTGTTATAGCACCGAAGTGCTTCTAACAAACAAAAGAGAAATTAGCTCTTTTGTTCTCAGGACTGTCAAGCAGGTTAGTTCATCTAACATAGTCTTTTATTAATAAATGGCACAGATTTTCATGCTAGCGTAGCTAAAGCAAATCACATCATCGTCTGAAAAAGACATACCTATTATTTTTCAGTGATATATTGCTTTGCAGCTGTAGCCAAAACAATCTAATAAGCACTATTAGATAAAGGATTCTGAATATGAATGTATTGAATTTGTAGTGGAAGAAAATGAACATATTGCAGCATTTATGTCAGATTGGGTTAAGCTTGGGCATCTCTTTCTCCTTAATAAATGCAGATCAAAAGACTTCTCTTATGTAAAAAATAATAATACAGATTTCAGCAATATGAAATAACACAACCACTTTGTAATGTTAGGAGGAAATCAGTCAGCCATGTGCTGTGCAGAATATAAATTATTTTAGGAGGGCAAACAGATCCTGGGATGCTTTCTCCCATGCATTTATATTCATAAAAGGTTCCAAACGCCTAGAACAATAGCAGCGATCTATTCGCCATAAAGCATCCCCGCATTTGTCGTGTCACTTATGACAGCTTTGATAGACATGTACTGTGTAAGAGAAATATCTTCCAGCACTCAACTCGTGTAATAAATTGATTAAACTTCTCTTCAACCAATTGTTTTTGTCTTAACTTCTGCTTCAGACATCACCTGGAGGAGACTGTGCTTGTTTCCAAAAGACGACGTGAAAGGAGACAGTTTAATCGAGGCCTTACGTTGGAGCACTGTCAGAATTTCCCCTCAAATGATAAATGATTGTATAATGCAACAGTCTACCGCTAGGGCTGAATTATATTAGCCATCAGTGTTCAAAACCCATTTGAAACTTAATTGTGCTGTGATAGTGGTATCCCCCAGTCAGCAGAACAGCAGGTTTATAAAAATCATCTCCTATGATTGTTAAACGCTTTCCTAATGAAGCTGATGATCACAACACTTTGCAATAAACGCTTCTGTCAAGATGTCACAAATGCGTGATAGTGGCCTCTACAGTGAGCAGGCGCTTCTGTGATTTGGGTTTATCTTCATTGCACGGAATTCAACAGATCGGTCTGCATATGGAAGATAATCTCCATAAAAAGGGAAAGTGCCGTATATTAAAACGGGATTATCAACCAGCACATAATCATGCCACTGTGTAATTATATGGTACACCATACGTAGATGTGAACAATCATACAAGAAAATAATTGAGGGCCATAAAACTTAATTCAGAAAAATCAATAGAATATAAAAGCAATCAGATAAGGCCTCTTAAGAAATCGATCAAGGCTTGTACAAAGTCATAATGTGTTTTCCTAAGAGAAAAGGCGCTAAATGAAGCAGAGAAACCTACATAATATTCTACAAGTAGGTTTCTAGAGGTGCTTGTATATTGAAGAGGGAAGAAGAATGGAAAATGCAATTCCTTTTTACTTTCTAGAACCACGTGTACCGGGAGCAAAAGGAATATGAGCTAAATACTGCAACCCAAAAGGGCTGTTAGAGCGATTATTCCTTTTTGATCATTTATCTATATTTGTGTCTCTTTGTATCTCTCTAGAGTCTACCAAAGCTATTAGGCTCTGCTCATTGCAACTTTATGTATCTTTATATGTTGCACGTTCCATCTGAAACACTCCAAGATTTAAATATTGGTATAAGGGGGAAGCAACTGCAGGGTGAAAACTCTGCAAGGAAGCAGTCTTCCCCGTACCCCGGCGTTCCCCGGAGCGTGGTGGCGGCTCTGTCTCAGGGTCACCCCTTCCTCGTTTCTCCAGAATTTGGCCGCATAACTTGACCAGAGCAGTGTGCTAAGCCAAAACTGTGTTCATTACCTAGGGGCGGAAACGTCTGTAAATGAAACGTATTTTCCTAAGGGAATACACCACTATTGGGTGGTATCCCTAAGCAACTGCAGAAATAAGCAAGGGAAAATACACACTACGTTTGAAATATTCCCACCAAAACTCCACACTATAGTACATTAGCCAGAGCTTTGCGGTTTATTTGGTATGAAAACAAATAACAAAAGCTCATGTAACCTATAGGTGAAATAGATCCCTAATCCCCCAAAGCTCACTAGCTGGGCTTCCAGAGGAAACAAATAACTTTTTGTGAAACAGTTAATGTTGCCTTTTTTTCCAAAGGAGAGGGGAAAAAAAAAAAAACACTTTGCTACATTTTTTTTGTAGCCCATATTAGGCATTGCAGGGCCATGTGATTATATTAGCTAAATGCAGCTGGATTTAGTGAATCTACTTTTAAAGAGAAGTACATTTACAATTTATTTGAAAGAATCTCTAATAGTTCACAGTTTGAGAGAGGGAAGCACAAAAGGGCTTATGTAAAGATAGCTGAATGGAGAAATTTACATGTTATCACTGTAATTTATGAAAACAGAAACTCAGGTTATTTACTTCAAAGTTTGTTTTAATGTATTTAGAATTTGAGTGGAACCAGCTGTTTTTTTAACTTCTAAAGATCATGTTGTTATAACCCTGTTCAAAAGGGTGATTGTACTGTATTTCTTTAAACAACTTAAGAGGTATTAATTACAAGAGGAAAAGAAAATACTGTAAATGTCTCTTCTGCCTTATGAGTCAAACTACAAGCTCAACAACGGCAGGCATCTCTGAAGGACCCACTGCACGTGTGCATGCCCTCAGGGAGCCACGTTCTCCTGGCCGGGGGTCTGCAAACACACCCACAAAATCACCATCATGGTCATCACCAAAACTCTCTTGGAACCTGTACGCCTAAGACAATGCACACGTTGGGGGAGAATGCAGGAGGCTGGGGAAAGGCCTCACTCACACTGGCTTTTATCCAGAAAACATGGATCAGATCCATAGGGTGGGTGTCCCCAAGCCTACTCAAGAAAACCCCACCACTGCTCCTTGGATTCCCAGGCCAGGGGCTTTCAATATGAACCTACTTATGCTCAAACCATCCCAGGGTGTGTGCTGCACTGATTCTCTTTCTCATGGGCTCCTTGCCTTCTTCTATAGCCAGAGAATCTGAAACACAAAATAAAAGTCTAGGTGTTCTCTCCCCAGGAAGCCTGCCCCAATGCCAGCTTCCTAGGAAGGAGGGTCAGCCAGCAGGGGCAGTGCAGTGATGTCCGTGTTTCTGCATCCTTTACAGGTCAGGAATCTTTAAGTGAAAGACTGCAGAGCTGAGCAGCATGTGTGGCTATGCTCTGCTGACTGGTGCTGAGGGTGCCTGTCCTCCTGCACCATCAATGTCACAGCCATTTACTGAGTCCCTACTATGTGCACAGTGTCCAGTGTAGTGTTAACAGATAATGAGAATAAGACACAAACCCTGCCCTCAAGTTCGCTTTTGATCTAGTGGCAGATGAAGAAATAGTCTCCACGTATGAAGGCAAATGAATGGTGGTCACACAGGCATTGGAGGATGGGAAGAAAGCTGGGTGTGGAAAAACCAGCCTTCAGGCTGCACACTGGAACCTGGATGTCACCAGAGCCATGCCCCAAAATTCCACTTACTCAGCATTTTCAGTTATTTTTTTTTCCAGCAAAACCACTCTGTCTCATTATTAGAGGATGCATGCAAATTTGTCTAATTGGTTTAAAGTTGGGAAATTCAAATACCCATTTAAATTTTAAAAAATTCAGTTACCTGAAAATTTTAGTCATTTAGAAGACGCTTACCAGTGAAAAGAACTTTTTTTCACAGTATTAAAATGCGCTAACCCTTTGTACCACAAACCTAACGGTCCTCTGAGGCAACAGAATTAAGTGATCTGAAAATCAAACAATATGGCATGTCCAGAACTTTTGTTCTTAGCATGTGTGAACATTTCACAAATACATTATTTCATGGGTCCAAAGAGAAAGTGTGAGATTCTGGAAGGAAATTAACTGTGAGTGTGAAAGAGTTCAGGCCTGTGCTGTTGTCTGAGACACCTTCACCAGCTATAAAAATATTGGCGCCTCAAACCAGAATACGTGTAAGAGAAGAAATCAACGCGATGGAAGCAAAGTGCTACGTGGGAAGATGGAGCTAGTGGGGGTTTCCACGTTGCAAATAGAAAGAAGGAGAAACATCTCGGGAAGCACATGAATAGTCACGATGATATCAGCTGTAAACAAGGGTTCTCTGCTGGCAAGAGTGGGTGTAGGGTGGCAAGAGCTGTTTTGGGACAAATTCACGCAACAGGTTAAAAGCCAGGGGCCAGTGATTCTCATTTAAGGGGGCTTCCTGAGGCCCTCAGTGCAGCTGTGTTTGTTTATCTCTTTGGAGATGAAATTTGGGTTTTGTCTCTGCAATGAGCTAAATATGACGTTGGCAATCTATAGCCAGTGGGGCCAGATTTGGCCACTGCCTGCCGTTATAAATAAAGCTTTATTGAAACAGCCATGCTCATTTGTTTGCATATGGTCTGAGGCTGCTTTCCTGATACAATGGCAAAGTTGAGTAGTGACGACAGAAACTCTATAGCCCACAAAGCTTAAAATCTTTACTATCGGGGCCTTTACAGGAAGGGTTTGCTGACCCCTGCACTCAAGAGGGAAAAGCAACCTGTTTTTCAGACGCCTTGTCTGCCTGCTGTAAATAATCCACGTGTTGAAAAGTATCTGCAGGGAAGACGGTGCTTTCACTCTGCCTCTCAGTGTTGGCAGTTGCCTTTGTTCAATACGATGTTGGCTGTGGGGCAGCAGGGGGGATGGAGGGAGAGGCTGGGCGGGGCGGGGCCGGGGGTGGAGGCTGAGAGCCAGAGGGCAGACAGACAGAAACAAAGGCAACACAAGAGGCAGACGCAGGTCTTCTGGGCAGCGAAGAACGAATGATCACTTGGACCTGCCAGGTGTCTTTCCTG
The DNA here is from genome assembly GCF_030028045.1 of Hippopotamus amphibius kiboko. Taxonomy (NCBI): domain Eukaryota; kingdom Metazoa; phylum Chordata; class Mammalia; order Artiodactyla; family Hippopotamidae; genus Hippopotamus; species Hippopotamus amphibius. The sequence goes on along the minus strand of NC_080190.1, from coordinate 3,568,717 downwards.
ATCTGAGATCAGGGACCTTTCCAGACAGAAACAGTCTTGCTTTGAGGCAAAGATTTGATCAACCCCATCTGTGGGTCTGGATGGCGAAGCAAGACCTGGCTGAGGACAAGATGATCTGAACTCACAGGTGACAGAATAATTACACCCACATGTATAGAATAAGGGGGAAGGGCTATTTGGAGAGGGTCTCAAGCATGCTCCCAGCCAGAGCTCTCCTCCCAGGTCCTGTCTAGGCCTGCGACTGATGGGGTTTTACCTGAAGGCGGGGAGTGCACGGCAAGGTGGGGACTTAGCTACCTGCCGGAGCTAGGTGAGACGCCCACACCAGAGTCACGATGCAGCACCCTGCAACTCAACACGCTTAAATCCTGGAGGGAAACAAAAACAAAAACAGAAACAAAAACAAAACATGAGCAAGATCATCAGGAATGAAAGTCAAGCTCTGTGTTTAATATCTAGGAAGGAGGAGAAATGTCTCCATGAAATGTCCCCAAACAACGGGCTGCAGAGTCTCACTGCCCCCATGTGCCAGGTGAATTAACATTGTAAATAAAGCAGAGTGAGCATCAATGAGCAGAACCGCAGTTTCCAGGCCCCGGGAGGCAGCGCTGATCAAACACCTGGACTTTGGTGCTCTGCTTTGAGTATCAACGGATAGTGAGGTTGAAAACGACAGCACAAAAGGAGGGCTGAAGAACAGGAGGGTCCCACCGGAAAAAGAGCCACCATCTCTAGGTGGCTGAGGAGCACGTTTGGTCAGATGAGTCCCAGCATCAGTGGGTAAGGGATGGAAGATGCTGACTTGGACTCAGTGTACGGAAACTATTTCTTGGGACCACGTATCACTACTCAACAATGAGTTTCTTCTCAAGCAACATTGAGTGAGCTCTGACTGTTGGAAGTGACCAAGCAGAAGCCAGGGGTCCTTTGTCCAGGGGGCTGTCCAGGCAGGGGTGGCCTTACTCTGGAACACGCTCAGCTCCCTAAGAGTTTAGGTGCCACAACCCAGGGGTGGTCCGACCCACACAAAATCAGAGTATACAAATCTATTAAACACGTGTCCTGATTTCCCAGGACAATTTTTACTCTCAATGGGCCATTCCTCCATTCCCTTTAAGCTTTGACAATATGCCAGGAATTCCACATGGCATCTCCCGATGGCTCGCACGCCTGCAAGAGCCTCGGTGCTACTTGAGGTGATGGACTCTGCTTGCTTGGAAACTGCGGGCAGCACAGTGGTTGCGTGATAGCATGGGACCATGACACCTTCACTCACCTTGCTTTTTTCCCTTCCCACCCTCCCTCCCCAACACACAAAAATGACTGTATTGTTTGTACTTACTGAGAGGGGTCCTTCCAGGCTTCTCTCTTGACCCTACGGATGGGTATAAATAGATTAGATTTATATGAATGGAATCACACTACATACACTGACTTACAGCCTGCTTTATTCATAACGTTTATTAAAGTGGAAAAATATCCAGGTGAAAAAATCATAATTTTAATAGTTCCATATTATTCCATCTATTCATATTCTAAAATACGTCTATCTCCTAAGCTGCAGTGAAAAGCACTGCATAGACACCTTCGCACATGCACTGAATTATCTTGTTAGTACAAATTTCACATTTTTAGACATACTGCCAAACTTTCCTCTGAAAGTTTATATCTAGTTATATTCTTACTAGAAGTTTATAATTTTATCTATTCCCTTACAGTACTAAATATTGTTGCTGTATTTAATCATGGCCATGCATACAGGTGAAAATGTGTCAGTGATTTTCTAGTTTGCATTTCTACTCTGGAAGTTAAGAGTTCAGGCTTCAGGAGACCACCACCACAGATCTGGATCTATCCAGGTGCTTCTCATTGGATGATTTGGTCAAGGGACAAAGTCATCAGTGCCTCGACTTCTCTTTATGAGAAATAGGAATAATAGTATTTATACCACATAAAATTGTTATGAAATTAAATAAAACAATACATTTAAAGCACATATAAGAAGCATAATGCAGCACAACTAAATGGGGTTTAACCCATGAATGCAAGGTTGGTTTAACATTTGAAAATCAATGTGGTCCACCATACTGACAATCTAAAAAGGAAAAACCATGAGATCACCTCAAAAACTCAGAAAAAGCATTTGACGAGATCTAACATCCATTACTGATAAAAGCTCTCATCAAAGCAGGAGTAGAAGAGGACTTTCTAAACATGAAAAAGAGCCACTGAGAAAAACCTAGAGCCAACATCATACTCAGTAGTGAGAGGCTGAACTCTTTCCCCGGTGATCAGTATTGAGACACGTACATCTGCTCTCAGACTCCCATTCAGTACTGTAGTAGAGGTTCCACCCAGGGCAGTAAAGCAAGGAAACAGTAAAGGAGTAAAAGACAGCCAGATGGAAAAGCAAGAGGCAAAACTGTCTATTTGCAGATTACGTGAGCACCTAGGTAGAAAGTGTGGAACAAACCAAAGCTCCTAAAACTAATACCTGGGTTTAGAAAGGTTGCAGTGCCGAGACCAGCTCGGCGACTCGAGGTGAGTGACGGGTGCCGCAAGCTTGAAGAAGACACAGACACAGACTGAAGAGAAAAGTGGGACCAGGGGGGGCTCAAGACCTCTCGGATCAAGAGCCCTGCTGACTCATCCCAGGTTGCTTTTATTGAGTTCATGGGCTAACATTCTCAGGTTACACTCATAAACAATCAAAGGCCTCACATGACTGAGGCAATTATCTTTGTTTACTTCCTGGGTCCGAGTTGAGCAGGTGTGGATTTGAGCTGGGGGTGGAGAGCAAAACAGCCCTGGGGGCAGGAGACCTCTCTCAGATATTGGGGGTCTGTGCCCCACCCCTGTTGGCCCCTCTGCGACTGTGCCTGTCTTAGGTTGTTCCTCCCTTGAGGAATCTTACCCGTCTCTGGCTAACCAGTCATCCTCCAGGGCCAAACAGGGTGATATAAGGAAGGCTCTATGCACCACCCCTGTTGGCCCCTCTGCGGCTGTGCCTGTCTTAGGTTGTTCCTCCTCTGAGGAATCTTACCCGTCTTTGGCTAACCAGCCATCCTTCAGGGCCAAACAGGGTGATATTAGTCTCCACGCCCCGCACCCTCAGCTCCTCCACTGCTCAAGCAGGACATTCTGAATCCCATCGCTCGGCCCACATACTTTAACATTTTCAAGGTTTCAGAAAGGTTCCCGAATGTCTTCCCACATTGCAGGACACATAATCAAAATCAAAAATCAATCGTATTAGGCTTCCTAGGTGGCAGAGTGGTTAAGAATCCACCTGCTAATGCAGGGGACACGGGTTCAATCCCTGCTCCAGGAAGATCCCACATGCCGCGGAGCAACTCAGCCCGTGTGCCACAACAATCGAGCCTGTGCTTTAGAGCCCATGAGCCACAACCATTGAGCCCATGTGCTGCAACTACTGAAGCCCACGCACCTAGAGCCCATGCTCCACAACAAGATAAGTCACGGCAATGAGGAGCCCACGCACCACAACGAAGAATAGCCCCCATTCACCGCAACTAAAGAAAGCCCGCGCACAGCAAAAGGAGACCCAACACAGCCAATTAAATAAATAAATAAATAAATAAATAAATATAAATAAATAAATAAATAAATAAAAATTTTTAAAAAATCAATCGTATTCCCACATGGTAACAGCAATCATAATCAAAATAAAAACAATAGCATTGTTTACAATAGTGCCAAAATATACAAAATACTTAGGGATAAGTCTGACAAAAGATTGCGAGACCTGTACACTGAAAACTACAAAATATTGCTGAGAGAAATTAAGACCCAAATAAACGTAGAAATGTAACGAGTTCATGGCTCAGAAGACTCCATGTTGTTCAGATACTAGCTGTCTCCAAACTGAACTATAAATTCAACGCAAAATCAACCAAAATTCCCAGAAGTTTTTTTGGTGGGAATGAACAAGCTAATGCTAAAATATATATGGAAATGGAAAAAAAAAAAAAACTAAAATAGCCAAAACAACTCTGAAAAATAGCAAAATGAAAGGACTAACTGATTTCAAGTGTTACTTTAAAGCTGTAGAAGTCAAGCTGGTATAGTACTGACATAAAGACTGACAAGTAGATTGATGCCACAGATCCCAGAAACAGATCCACACGTGTGGACAATTAATTTGTTACAAATGTGCAAAGACAGTTCAATGTTGGAAGGATACCCATAAGCACCACAAAGAAAAAGGAACTCAAAACGCAGAAAAAGTCCAAATGTAAAAACTTAAAACATAAAACTTCTGGAATAAAACACTGGAAAAATTTGGGGGATGTTGAGTTAGACAAAGATTTCTTAGAGACTACACAAAAAGTACGACCCATAAAAAGAAACAGATAGTGTAACTGAATCGTTCTACCGGACACCTGAAACTAGCACTGTATTGTAAATCAACTACATTTCAGTTAAAAAAAAAAAAAGAAACTGATAAAATACACTTGATGGAAATTAAAAGTTTCTAGTCTGCTAAAGTCACTATTAAGTCAGTGAAAAAACAAGCCACAGACTGGGAAAAAGCATATAACTGATAAAGACCTTATCAGTTATATACAAAGTACTCTCAAAACTCAATAATAAGGAAAAAACAAGTCAATTTTTAAAACTACACAAAAGATTTTAAAAGACACTCCATCAAAGATACACTTTTGAAAAATAAGCACATGAAAGGATGCTTCACACAATTAGTCATTGGAAAAAAATGCAAATTAAAACCACAATAATTCACTACTGCATGCATATTAGTATATTTAAAATTTAAAAGACTGACCACACCAAGGCTAGATTCTGGAACTAGCCTTGGAACTACACTGAGTTGGGAATGGAAAATGTTACAAGCACTCTGGAAAACAGTTTGGCAGCTTCAAAGGTACACCTACCATATGACTCAGCTATTCTTCTCCTAATTATTTACCTGAAAGAAAGCATGTGTCCATACAAAACTTACACAAATATTCACAGAAGCTTATTTATAATAGCTAAAAACCTGGAACAATCCTCAGGTAAGCAGATGAATTGTGGCATATCCATCCCATGAAATACTATTCAGCAACAAAAATGAACAAACCACTTTTTAAAAGAAAAGGAACTAGTGATACACGTACAACACGGATGAATCTCAAGAGAATCACGCTGAGTAGAAGAGGCCAAAGAAGGAAAGGGTGCACATGGCTTGATTCCACGCATGGAAAATTCTAGCAAATGTAAACTGATACATAGTGACAGACGGCAGCAGAGGTTGCCTGAGGATGCTGGTGCCTGGGGATGCTGGTGCCTGGGCAGAGGAGGGAAGAACCAGAACGCGGTAAGGCGGGGTGGTGATACTTTGGCTATTTCATCACCTTGATCACGGTGATCGTTTCACAGGCACACAGATGTCAAAGCTTATCAGATTTTATACTTGAAATATCTGCAATTGACTGTATGCCAATCACACCTCAGTTAAACAGAAAGCACTTTGGAGAATGAGTGTCAGAGGACAGTAGGTTGGTTACCGTTATTACTATTTTTCCACCAGGTGTCTTCCCATGAGGTGAATTGCCTGGTGATTTTTTACTGATTTGATTTTTTTTCTAAGAGTGCTTTAAAAGTGGAGAAAAGTAACCAATCATAGTGTCAAGATATTTCCTCCAACCACCCCTTTATTCTTTTCACTTTATCCTCCCGCCATAGAGCTAGTTAGACACGCGGTCAGTCTCACCCAGGATGGTTTCTGGCTTTCAAGTCATATTTGCAAAGGGAGGAATTTTACTTTAAATATTTAGTCCTGTCTACTTTGACCAGCCTTATTAAAGTACAATTTCTACATAAGAAAATTCACCCATTCCAACTGTACAATGGATGCATTTTCGCAATTTCAAACCATCATGTTACCACCATTTTTCTATCAGCCCAAAAAGTTCCCTCATGCCTTTTGGGGAGAAAATAGTCATGCCTCATACCCTCCCCTATCCCTGCTCTTGGCACAACTTACTCGCTTTCTGACAATGTTTTCCCCAGAATTTCATGTAAATGCGTTCATATTAGTGTTTATGCAATATGTATCCTTTCTCTGTGCCTGGCTCTGTCACTTAACAGAGACGGCTGAGACACACCCATCCTTTTGGATACACCAACACTGCTTTCTTTTCTACTGCTGTACAGCATCCCTGGCCTGGACACACCAGGAGTTTGTTGATCCACTCACCCCTTGGTGAACACTTGGTTCTTTCCAGCACAGCGTGTGCGTGTTTACTATCGTGAGATGCTGCCGTAACATCCACGGACAAGTCCTCTGTGTGGACGTGTGTTTGCGTTTTCCTTCCTAGGAGTGGGATTGCTGGGCTGTCTCTTTACCTGGATAAGACCCTGCCGAGCTGTTTTCCAAATGGCTGTACCATTTCTAATTTCCACCAGCAATGGAGGAGCATTCCAGCTGCTCTGCGTCTTTGCCAACAGTTAGTATCATCAGTTTTTCAAACGTTAGCCATTTCAGTAGGTGGGTGGTGGCTCTGTCTTGTCTCTTGTCGGAATTTATTCACGACTAAAGTGTCTCAACCAATGTCAGCTTTCTTTCCCAAGATCAAGATTTTATTCCTAAAATGTCCTTTATCCAGTAATTAAACGGGGCTTCCAAAGAGGTGGTGATTACAACATGATAGCATGCTTCCTCACGCACTTGTCATATTTTTAATGAAAGATGTGGCATATAAACTGAGCTTTTGTAATAAACCATAATGACTTCAGTGTTTTTAGCTAGGAAGGCGAATGAGGAATTAATCATTAAATGAAAAGTATTTCACGCATTTTATCAGACAGGTTTTTGCTCCAGTAATGCCCAAATAAAGACAGGGGAGAAAAAGATGCTTAGCATTAAAACTACATTAATACTCTGTAATGCACGATGCGGTGCCCCTTATTAACCTCAGACCCGTGCCTGTGTCCAGAGGGGGTGCAGAGGGGGAGACCCTGGAGTTGGTCACAGGTCAGGGTGGAAGTGCAGCGGCCCCAGAGGCATCACTCCATGGGAACCAGGCTCTGGGGCCATTGCCCGTGTGTGCTGGGTTGGGGGGGTGCATAATCCTTTATACATAAATACGCAAGCATGTACAATAAATACGCAAGCATGTACAATAAATACGCAAGCATGTACAATAAATACGCAAGCATGTACAATAAATACGCAAGCATGTACAATAAATACGCAAGCATGTACATGCACATACGCACTCAGGAATGAGTAATTGGGTTTGGATTAGAATAGATTTGGGTATTAATTCAGTACTTAACTTCATTATATAGGTGCTTTATCAAACAAGAAAATGTTATCACATAGTATCATTAAAAGCCCATTTTAACAGCCCTTGCAGGCGTGCTCCTTGCCCTGAGGCATCTAAGCAGACGAAAGTCGTGGTCTCCATCAGCAGAGCCTTTGCTGCCACAGCCCCAGTGAAAGGAGGACGGTGGCTGTGGCCGTACCAGCCAGTGGCCCACCTCCCCCCCACCCCCCAGGCGGCAGGCGCACTGCAGCCGCGATCTCTGCAGCAGCGCAGCACAAGATCCAGGTCTGAGTCCAGACCAAGGCTGAGTCTCAGTGGTCTTCATATGTCCCTCTTTGGACCGTCAACTCTGCTAATCTACTTTCCGCGGATCCAGTTAAAAGGATTTCCCTTGTATCTGTTGCCCGTATCCTTTCACAGTCTTGACATCACAGAGTATTTCTGAAAATGGCTGGCACAACCCAGCACAGGGACTTAGGGGCATAATCTCGATCCAGACTCACCTGCACATTCATCTTTCCTGGAAAACATCTTGGCATCCTTCGTTTTTGTGACTTGGTCTGGAGATGCCCACTAACAAGAAAGAAACTGTGCGGTGACCTTTATTTCTCCGAAAGATGGCAGAAATATTCTACCTCGGGCCCCAAATACACAATATAAACTTCTTGCCGTTATAACTCAAAAATGAGGGATTCTTTATATTTTTTCTAGAAATGCAGGCTTTTATCTGAAGCCACACATAAACAATATGCTTTTCTTGTCTATCTTATACATGATAAGAATTACATAATGCCACCCGGTCATTGCTTTGGGCTATGGTTTCAAGAATAGTGGACTTTATTTCCTAGAATTTAAAAGTAGGTCGGGGTTCTTGCTGTTTGAAGAGTTCGGGTGATGGGAGCTCTTTCCCTCCCAACATTTCTTCATTTTACATATTCAACAACAAAAATTAATTGCGGAGTCTCTTGCATCCATTAGCACTATGCATAGTTTGACTGCGGGTTTTATGAGACATCCGAAAATATCTGTGAAATAATGTCATTCCCTCAAAGAACTCCCTGAGCAGAATCAACATATAGGCATTGTTTGCAGAAATGGGGGAAGTAACCAGTACCTGGCCTGTTTCCAGTGAGGCCCCCTATTAATATATACCTGTGCACATTTTTATCAGAGGAACTAATAAGAGAGAGCAAGGAAGCAAAGTTGGCTATTAGATAACAATTCTCCTGCCAAAGCCATAATCTGACACAGACTGAGCGGGGCGTTGCAGTCCATTAATGGTTCACGGCTCACACGATAATGACCTCCTAACCTGACGTGGTGTTGCTCTCACACTTTGCTGTCCCCTGGGAGGCTACTGTCACTGTGTTATCTATTGCCTGCTTCCCTATCAAAGAAAAAAGCAGAGCTGAAATGTATGGACGCATCCGGCTCTGTAGTTCATTGCACACCAACCCTGGCAAGTGGAGGAACAATAGATTTATAAGTTTATCCTACATTAAGCCAAACGCGCCTGACTGCACTGTAAATTACTAAATAATAAACCAGGTGGTGTAAGATCCTGACTTGGACAGAATATAAAAATCTATCAACCTGTAAAATACAATAACCATAAATGTGCTATGTAGCTGAAGGCTCAGGTAAACCATCCACCACCAGGATCCAAGATTTCAGCAAGAAAATTGCAACAAAGGCATGCTCCATTTGAAACTTGGCTCCCTTTTCTTTTGTGCTCCCTGTCGGCAGAGGGAAGATCACCGAGTTAAAACACTTGAGCGTTTGTTTTGTTTGTCCAATTTCTTTGTCTGGAATTGGCCACTTCCCTTGAATCCCGCAGTTCCTCGGGAGCTGTTCCCACACGGCTTGGGGCTGGTGTCTTCCAAGATGACGTGCGGCTGCATCAAGGTTGCTTGGATGCCTGAACTTCACACTCAAATGAGCCTGAAACACTCCGCACCGGCTGGAAAGCAGAAAACGCAGGAAAGGTGCAGCCTTCAGATGATAGATAACTTCCTCTCGAGAAAAATATCAAAACTGGGTTAACTTGGTAAACCCGCGTCCTAAATTCCACACTTCACCGGTCGTCACAGAAATAAAATGAAGATTCAGTCGATTGGGCTGGCTCTTTCTTTGCAGCCCCCTGTGAGAGAGATTCCATTTAAACAAATCGCAGAGAAAAAACAAATTAATTTCATTTCAGTGAAAGATTCCAAAATGATCCTATAAATTGCGATTCCAAAACATACAAAGCTAATTAATTCCTTTTTAGGAGATTTTCAGTGAGCAAGCCAGGTTAAGTTTATATGATTTACAAACAGTGTTTACATTCATAGAGGTGCAACTAATTGCTACACGGTTTGACATCATTACAGGAAAATGCTGGGGGATGCAGACAGTTTAATTAGGGGTGGTTTCAAGTTCACTACATGATTACCATCACAGAGCTCTCCTAATATGCTTATACAGTACAGTAATGCTGAAGAGTGATTACATTTTGTCCGCTGTCTGCCTCAATTTTGAGTGAAAGATGATAATCCCTGTATAAAGGGCTGCGTTCACACAGTTTACATTTCTTTCTAGATCGCACTCACCTGCTTGTCCTCTGGCCCCATTGCTTCGTATTTTGCAGGTCAGCTACCTGGTGGCCGAGTGCAGGCATTTGGATGTGTCCTAAGAGCTCCTCAGAGTGCTTGCAAATGATGCTGGAAACCTCCATGCTTTGCAAGACATTTTAGAAGCAGATTTTTCACCATCTATGTGGTTTGGGTTCAGCCCTGGCAATGTCTGTAAATAACTTAGTTCCAAATTACAACTCACTTTCCACTTCAATCAGTAACAATTGTTTTGCCAGTTTTAATTTTTAAAGTTTCACTCTGTTAAGTTGCTGTCTTCTGCCATGCATTCAAGCTGCTAATGACAATGTTGTTACTTTGCAGCCTTGGAAACTTGGAGGAGACTGAGACACAGGGTGCTCGGGCCCCAGGACACCTGGGCTTTAATGAGCCCTCTCACCATCGCAGAAGGGCCAGCAACTTGTGTTTCAAAGGTCGAGAACCACATTTACTTTTAACAGACATAGAAGAACCAAACACATGGAAGATTCTAGAATCCACAAGAATGTGCAAAAACAGTCCATAAGCCTCTCCTGCCCTAAAGACGCTTACAATTTAGTCCTGGAGAGAAGACATCTGGACTATCCTCATTTCTTTTGGGGCTAAAAGAAAGACGAGTTCAAACAAGGCTGTGAAAATGACTGAAACCAAAACTGTGATGACTCCACACTTTTTATCCTGTGCACGTTTCTAAGTTTTGGCCAAAGTACTCACAAAACACTTTACGTCTAACTGTTATCTACACTGGAGTCTCACAACTCGGTTTCGAAAGATGAATAAATGAAATAAGATTCCCCAAGCAAATGGTTTTACAGCGCAATTAACACCTCAAGGGGCTACCCTGGGTTTTCTCAGGAATTTCAAAACACAGACATGAGAGAAAAAATTTTTCAACAAATCTCAAACTGTTGGTGTCTGGGTTAATGAAAGAGACTCCCAGAGCGGACCACCTCCCACACGTCAGCACCACCTCGAAGCTGGAGGATGGACCGAGTACGGAAAATGAACCGTGACCGCACGGTCTCAGTGTCGGGGCCCAACAGGAGACAAAACCCCTCCTGTTACAGCCGGCCTTGCAGGGAATCTGCGCTTTGGGCACTGACTTGACTCTTTAAGGAATAAATTCACCTTTCTCGGGCCCAACGGCTAATTTATCTATTCAGAATCAAATAACCAATTTCTAATTAACTTTAACTTGGGCGCAGCACCAAATATTACATATCTCTGTTAATAAGCAAACGGATAAATTCCAGACCTAAAACTCTGAAGTTGCCACAAGTGATTAAAACATTAAGAATTCATTTTAATGGACTCTACAAAAACGGTACTGAAGAACTGAGTGACAGGGCAAGAATAAAGATGCAGATGTAGAGAACGGACTTGAGGACATGGGGTGGGGGGTGGGGGGGCGCGAAGGGGAAGCTGGGATGACGTGAGAGAGTAGCACTGACACACACACTACCAAATGTAAAATAGATGGCTAGTGGGAAGCTGCTGCAGAACACAGGGAGATCAACTTGATGATGGGTGATGCCTTAGAGGGCTGGGATAGGGAAGGTGGGAAGGAGTCGCGGGAGGGAGGGGATATGGGATATACGTACAAATACAGCTGATTCACTTTGTTGTACAGCAAAAACTGGCACAACTGTGTAAAGCAATTATATTCCAATAAAGAGCTTTAAAAAATAAAACAATTTAAAAAAAAAGAATTTGTTTTAAAAACCATACCTTTTATCTCTAGCAGACCATGGAGCGACATGTTTCAACCCATTTCCCTGGTCTCAGGCATCACTCAAAAGGCTCTTCCCTGGAAGCCTCCATATTCTTCTCCTCTTTGGTCCTGGCTGAAGCGCCCTCTTCCTGACAGTCGGGGCTCTCCCTGCAGTGCTCCCTCCCCTCACCCTCACCCTCACCATGTCACATCTCTGAAAAGGATACTGGAACATACACACCTGGACTACAGACTAGTTTACAAACAGGTTACGTCATCTCCATTGTGATGATCCCAGGAAGAGCCTTCGCTTTAGTCCCTGCACTTGGAGGCGGATTCAGCACGGACCAGCGCCCGGTGCAGGGTGCAGACTGTCACTCCGCAGTGCTCAGCCTCGGGCTCCAGCTTTGACTGCAAGCAAACGCTAAGCCCTGGAGACGAATGATGCCGAGTGTCCCGGGCGCAGGCCAGACAAGCGGCCAGAGCCCAACTCCAGCGTTTGGTCCGCGTCCTCCATTGCTACCTGCTTGTCACCAGAGGATTCACTTCTCCTCCTTCTGCCTCTGCTTCCTGCGTCTCTTTGAACCCACCAAGCACCTCACACTGTAGGCACTCAATACACTGCTGTTTCATTAATTACCTCCATGGAAACTGATGTACCTAACACTGTACCTGAGCAAAGAAGAGTCACAGGAGACCGAGGAGAAATGCCATGCAAGTCCACGAGGATGCACAGGAAGCAAGACTATGGAAAATGAAACGACTGGTGCAATTGCCTAACAGTGAACAACTCTCATCTCCTGTAAAGCAGAGCCCCAGCCACCCTCTGACTTTCAGATTTTCACACGCTGCAGGTGAGAGAACCCTGACATTCATGGGGGATGTGCCCAAGACCTTGGCAAACCCCCATCCAGGGACAGAACTCCCATCGCGCTTACTTGGAGTCAGGGCACAATCAGACACGGATGCTCGCCCGACTTCCACTGACCCTCTGCCCTTGTCAGGGAGTCGTCTCTGCACAGGGCGAAGCCCTCCCACGATCTCCCGGGTCACCTCTTCTTACTCTTGTAGTTCCCCCGAAGGTCTCCTCCTCGTGCTGGGCCCGGGCCACGAATGCCCACATTCCCCTCCCAACTTTGTCCAGAATTCCGTGTCGTGGCTGTGAATCCTCATTTTCTGCACTTTCTTTTCATTTCCGCCATTAACAAATAGCTTTTTGAGTGTGGGAGGTGCGGGGATGGTGGTGGGGTAGATAACACCTTGTCGTGAGAAAATGAGAGTCACCTTCAAGAATCAGTGAGTGCACAGAGACAGGACAAGACAGGAGGGCCGCGAAGCTGCGTTGTAAAGCCGCTGCAGCATCCAGGCTCACCCGCTGCGCAGTTCCCGCATACCGAGTCCATTTCGTGGCGGACAAAATCCAAACGCAAGGCTCAGCAAAGTTACACATGCCTCTACGTGGAGGACCTTCCAGGTCGCCGACAAAGAGGGAGAACCACAAGGTCACATCCCAAATTCCTGTGTCTGCTGAATCAGGTCCCAAAACCAGTCCCGTGGCCATTAACCCCACAAATGTTTGGTCAGCGTAACAGGACAAAAAGGTTCCAGGTTCACCTTCTCCTTCTAATTGGCATAGGACCCTGGTCCATTAACAGCATTTACCACAGACCCCAGCTCAGATGACTGGATTCCTAGACACTGTGAAGAATGTTAGTTAGGAAGCTCTTGACTGCAAGTAACAGAAAGCTCCAACCACGGGGAAATTTCTCTTACAACAAGACTTCCTGAAATGGCTTGGGAGAGCACTGATTAATTCCGCAACATAATCAAGGATCAGACTGTCTTTCCTCCTGCCCTCTGCCATCTCAGCCTGGCTCCTGTCCTGGCCTGTCCAGTTTCAGGCATCAGAAGCAGGCAGCCTGACACCAGCAGGAAAGGAAAGGGTCACTCCTCTCGTGTCTCTTTGCTAGTAAGTCAAACCTTTCACAGGAGCCCCTCACCTTCTGATTGGCAGAACTGCATCACGTGCCCTCACCTAAACCAATTGCTAGCCAGGAGAGTGGGGCCATCACGATGGGCTTGGACCACACCACTCACTGTAAACTAAAATTGAGGAAATCAGCTGGGTGGGTCCAAGCTCCAATTTTCTTAAACTGAAATTTGAGTCCAGATGTAGATACAAACACCCACATAAGCATTCCTACCTATTTATGTGGGTGTAAAGCTGTGATGCGAGATGAATTGCTTACCGTGACGGATGGTCCAAACAGATGAAGAAACACTGGCTTAGGCCAATCCTGACCTACCCCTGGGGAGGAAGACATAAGCTGCCTTCTCTGAAGCACTTCGCCATTGGCATATGACCCCAAAACACCTGGACGAGACAGGGTTCAGTTAGGAAGAAGGAATTAGGGAACAGCAATTGGCAGCGACCCTAAGCATTGAGCGAAGAGGAGCATCTTGTAGTTTGAGGGAGAGGACAGCCATGTGTACAGGATTCAGTGCCAGGGGAGCAGGCATCGGTGACCCCGGGCTGCCTGCGGGGGACCGTGTAGGTCCTATGTGTGTGACATGGACACGTTTCCAACCAAAAGCATGTGGCAGGTATGGTAGGGTGTGGACTACAGGACAAGAAAGGCACAGGTGATTTAACTTAAAAACAAGAAGCAGCATCTGCAAGGATCGTTACCATCTGATAAAGTGAGCAGATCTTCCCCAACTGCACAGGGTATTGATTGATGTCCTGCGATGAGCTGTATGGTGCTCTGAAGCCACCATGCGGCTTTGAATGCAGTGTGACCCAGAGACAGATACAAGAGGGCGGTCATCACCAAGATGCCTTCTGCCGTGGAACCACCGTCCTCTTAACTTGACGTAAGGAAATTCATATTTAGTGAAGAAGGAAATTACTTTGGATACGTATCACTCAAATCCTTAAGGATTATTGGCTAATTAGGAGCACAGTAATGTAAATTTGCCTTGTGTCAGGTCTTCAGGAACAGTAAAATAACATAATTAAGCAGTGAACAAAGCAGATCGTTTAAGCCACTCTTCACTGCGAACGTATATGATGGTGAAATGTATGCATCAGCCTGGAAACTAGAAAAACATCGTCCACACTGCAGGCACCAAATACTGTTTCTAACAAGAAGAGAGGAACTACATAAATTTGATTTAAATATAATTGCTATGTCTTATATGAAGGTTTTCACAGAAAAATTCCATTAGATAATTAAATAATTCATTTAACGGGAACAGGAGTTGTTCTTTTGGAAGAAACTGAAATGCACTCTAATAAGCAAAATAAAAAGCCAAATAAAAACTTTCTAGAACTGGAAAACTTAATAAAATTAGAAAATAAAATTTTAAGTGACATTTTCCAAGTTTGACTTCTCGCTGCGCCTATGGTTACAAGTGAACAATTACACATAAAAATGTAAAGCTTCAGCTGAAACTGTTTGCTCTAAATGGCCCCGTTACTTCTGACTCTGAGACTAGAATCCCACAAATTGAGGGGTGCCGACGCCATCACCGTTTGTTGCTGAAGCAAGTGTGACCTTTGCACTCAAACACCTGTGTGAAAACCCCAACAAATTCTGCAAGGCTTGGAAAAGGTTCAAAGTCAATTCAAAAAGTTTCTGTTCCATTCGGTTCACCTGCAAGATGGGAAATAACGTCTGGTTTGGCCCCACTGACTGTGGACATCACACTGCTGGTTTCAGCAGCAGAGAGTCCTGGGCTGCAGGGCACCTGGCGGCGGGGGGGGGGGGGGGGGGGGGGCAAGGCTTGAAACAACAAAAGAAAAAAGGGAAATAAATTGGGCGGAGGTGGAGACCAAGAATAAAGAAATCAAAGCGATGGACTTGTGAGATGATTAGACAGGGAGGCGTTTGGAAGGAGGGTGAGCAGAGTCAAACCTGGAGGATGGACTTAGCAGCGGGAGAAAGAAAGGGCAGGGATGTCTAGCTGACTCAAATAGATACGTTAAATAAAATTGTTCTTAGACTTGGTCTGCAAAAGCCTGCGAAAGTATCAATCAGCCAGGCAGGTAGAAGCACTCAAAACTCTGCTCTTGATGAAATACTGTCCACCATCCCTTCAACAATTCAGGCTTTGCCAGGAGGAAAGCTGCCGGTCCGCTTCAGTGCTAAAAAGAGAGAAAAAAGAAAACCAAGTGCCTTTTGATGTCAGCTAAGTTTCGCCTCTGCTTACAGACCCAGGTGAGAGCCAAAACACAGCAGCTCCAAAGCCAATGTCTCTGCTGCCACAGAAGGGCCCCCGCACTCATGGCCTGATTTATCATCACGGTTTTCTATTATAATTCAAGTACCTTCAGGGCCCTTTCCAAGACTAATAAATGATTACAAAGTGCTGCATTGTATCTCGTACCTTCTCTCGCCCCAAATCCCATCCAATAGTGATGCCTTGGGAACGTGGTCCCCAAATCAGGGCCAGTGTCTAAACTTGTCCTCTCATGGCCCATCATCAGCTCTCTTTGGAAATGCAGTTCTGCATATATCCTGGAAATGAGTCCTTCAAAGAAGTAATAAAGAGCCTCACATGAGCTGACATGTCACCCATCAGCTTTGATGACATTTTTTC